>NW_026457208.1:0-1946 GCF_943734635.1 Anopheles cruzii | reverse complement strand
AAACCGGTTCGCCGAGCTTCGATTGGTGGCAGAGATCGTTGCATCCCAAATCGGCGTGATCGGCGTTCGTCCGTTTTGATACGATCGTATGGCAAAGCGAGAAATAAGTAGCATACATGCAAATGGAAAAAGTAAACGACAACCGCAAAGAGCATCATCATACATCTTCAATATGCCACGCCACTCTATCATCAACGTTTTGCTGAGCATGGTTTGGTCAGTGAGAACGTCCATCGCACCAACCACCAACCAATCAGCCGTAGGCATACTCGTAACGTCTAAGAAAGATAACATCTCCCTTTTCGAAGAGTACAATACCATTCTTAAACACACACGCCGTACATACTTTAAGAGCGTATATAATGCATTATTGAGCAAATGGTAAACAGTGGAAAACACATGCGCGCATCATCAGCATCATCCGATTCGGTATCACGATCTTACCAGTCGAAATACTTGCGATTTGTAATTGTTTAAGAGATATGCTACTATAATAGCGGTAAATATTCTAAAAAAGAAAAAAATCACAAAAAAAATTATAAAACTAAAAAATCTCTACAAAAAGAAACAAAATCCTATGTTCAATTCTTATTTTTATGCTTGAATGCAACAAAATCTAACTTTTAAAATGAAATCATCCAAGAAGTAAACTAGACATAAAAAGAAGAGCCATTGAACACAAACCACCAACGAGAAGACAGCAGAAAACGACTGCACGAGTTGTGTAAGAGACAAAATCGACCATGAGGGGTAAAAAAGAAAGATAGTAAATCAGAAAACACCAGGCCCTGTAAGAAGACGTTCATAAACACACGATGGCATGTCCCGAGTTAGAAAGAGAGAGAGAAGACTTCTACTGCGAGGATGTGTTTCAGGTTGCCAACAATAATGAGCAGGATGATGATAAAACAACGATTAACAGAACAAGAATGTAAGCTCTACGGTGTTGTAGCCAAATTAAGAAACTCCAAGCTTCGCACTCTAGTAGAAATCGAGAGCAGACTAGCCTCTCCCGTTCACCAATTACCCCGTTTGTGTTTTCGGTTGTTTCGATTTTGCATTACTGTGCTTCTGTTTTTCTTCGTTTTCATAGGCTCAGCCACAAGTCAGTACTTATAAAGCAGTTTCGCAAGAAAATGTGTACACCGATTAGCGACAACATAATCAACCCTTCCTGGCACAGTTCTAAACATTTATTAGTTTTAAGATTTATCCTAGTTTGTCTACCCTAATAATGGCAATTAATAATAATAATTTCATATACTTGTTTACTTTGCGATTCGATTAGATATTCACACACCGAAGATGGTATTGTAATGCTTTAGTTCGTAGCCAAACCAACAAGCAACAAGCTTAACGAATGCAGATCAAAATCAGAACGCGCGTTCGTTGCAATGCAATAGAAGTTTTGCTTTTCCGGAACGGTACTCTAGAGGTAGAGCGAGATCTACGTGATCGTGCGTGGCACTTGTGATTTAGACACACCGCGAGAGTGTTGCTCGTTAAAAGTGAGCCGAAGCGTCAGCACGACGCGCCACGGGATCGTTCATGGAATGTGAAAGGTTTGCGAAGTAACGCGACGCGATAAAGGAAAGGGAATGTATGTCGAGGCAACTACGACGAGGGAGAAAGTAACCAGGAATCAAAAGCAGAAGTCTTGTGCGTTTTGTGTTGAGGCTGAAAAGAACGAATGAGACAAACCCGTTACTGTTCTCGTTGTTTACTTTCTCCCAACTTTATATGTTGTTAAAGGGCTAAGTTGAGGGTGTACCGTATGTAAACTCGATAATATTCTTACTGTTTTTATCTACTAATTCAGAACACATAACTAAGAGCTTTTAAAAATACACACATCTATCTTTTATATTGTAACCGGTTAAGTTTCTATTCTGCATACGAACAGTTTTTCGCAGGTGCGCGTGGTCTGGTTTTACGACGAATAAGAA
>NW_026457207.1:0-1947 GCF_943734635.1 Anopheles cruzii | reverse complement strand
TCGCATTAACTAACGTAATCGTTCAGAGGATTAGGCCACAGCGGCTCCGGGCCAATGGCGCGGCCGGCGTGCTTCGAGAGAGAATTAGTGTAGTCACCTGTGTGTATGCGGTGCGTTTACGAGTGTCCATTTTTTGTTGTTAACCAACACAGTGATAGGGAGAGCGGGCGCGTGAGAAGGAGCGGATGGTACTCGGTCACAAATGACACACATTTGTCCGGCATGATTACCGGGGACCACTACGAGGGGCTACTATTTTACATTAATCCGTGCAAGAGACCTTTTTACGGTGCCGGCTTATCGTCCTGACAACGACGATAAATAACTCGAAAATTCAATCTCAATCCACCGTGTGTAGTAAACTTCTTCACACCTTCCCAATTAGGTGGGCCTCAGTTCGTCGGCCAGAACAACCCATAATCGGTGGCCTTTCGCTCTTAATCCTGATTGATAGGTTGACCTAATGCGTGCGTGTGTGCCTCTAGGGTGGCGCAGGAATTTGTAACTTGTTGTGTGCCGTCGCCAACCTGAAACCCCTTTCAGCGGCCTTCCGGCCAGCCGGCCGGACGATAGCCGACTGGCCAGTGCTTAGTGGTTTACGAATCGATCGATTTTCCGATCGACCGATTGCCGGTAGTGTGTGTGGTCCACTCTGACCACCACTCTCCGGGCAGGACAGGCGGGTGAGGACCATTTTCCGAAGATTTTCCACCAAATTGACCAAATCCGAAATTACCGAAAGCCACAAATCGAGCGGATAAAGCGACATCGCTCAAGTCCTCGTCCCGGGAGCCTCGGCTGTGTGTTGTTTCTGCCGTTTTTTTTGCCGTTTCCGTTTGTTGACAGTGAATGGTTCCCGATTCGGTGGGCCCCCGATAATACGATTCCACTTCCGAGGGCACACACACACACACACACACGGTCGATTGGAACCGTTTATCTAAGCGCGATAATCCGGCATGCGGCAGGCAATTTTACGCCACTATAAGGGGGGGCAACTCTGGGCTGGGCGCCACTTCAGAAGGCCTTTCCGGGAAGAGGGGAAAGGAGGGAAAAACCACCCCACCGGGGGACACAGGAGCGAGTTTGGCGAGATTTTCCGATTGTTATGTCAGCACTCGTCAGCCGCCGGCAGCAGCAGCAGCAGAAATGTCAGGTTGAATTGATTGAAATTATTCCAAAACTTGCCCCACCCGAGTTCGCAAGCACGGCCTTGCTTAATCCTTTACACCCGCGACCCGAATTCGGGGCAACCGAACCGAAAAGGGCCTACCTCACCACCAGGACCTTGAAGAAGAATCGGAAAATCCCGTCCAGCTGGCCTGATTGCGGTGGCCACCACCGGTGAACGCTTCGCTGGCAAAAGGGATCGTAATAAATTTTGACCCAAAAGCGACAGGCGTCCGGACGACGAATCGACGACGAAGGCGACAAATCGACGGGGCCCGTCAACCGCAGCCCCACGGGCCCGACGATGAAACCCAGGTTTGATCCTTCGATGTCCCCCGATGGCGACTTTTGGCAGCAGCATCGACTCGATCATGATGGGCCATGTGGTTTGTGGGTGAAATTATCGAACCCGTCGCTCGTCGCTCCTAAGAACCGTGTCTTTCGTGGGATCCTGGTTCCGGATTTTGGTCCCGGGTTTTTCCCGGGTTTAGTGTCAGTGTGTGTGTGTGGCCGTGTGGCCGTTTAAGCCCACTTGAAGCCCTTCAAATACCCCTTAACTTGAGGCGGCATTTAGCAGTTTTAAAGTGGACCCCCTGCGATGCCCGCGTTGATTAAGATGAAGCCATTTGTCGGTTTTTGTTCGCTTTTTAACGCTTAGAACAGAGAAAGTAGTCCAAAAAATTGATAGATTACATTAATCGGCGTATGGTTTTTTTAATGAAACACTAATTGTTTTTGCACGAAAGCAACGTCACGTTTATTATAACAATTGTACTG
>NW_026457206.1:0-1949 GCF_943734635.1 Anopheles cruzii | reverse complement strand
TGATGATGGTCCGGTTGTTTCGCAGGCCAGGCGCACGATTTCTACGTTGACATTATTCGGTTCAGGAGAATAATCTTGGGCAAGGCCTTCTGTTTTACCTGTCAGCTAACCAGTACATCAATCAATCAATCAATCATACTTATCGATTTGGTGCCATTTACATTACCTTTCAACAAAAAGAAAAGGAGGCAAAGCTATTGAAGATATTTGTAAAACAACGGTTTCAAACAGCCATAATAAATAGCCAAAACCACGACTCTTGAAGAAACAGCGAGGAATGCTCATAAAAACCAGCAGTTAAAGTATTCCCGCAATAAGTAGCCCGTGATTCATTCAGCAAGCCATGCGCAAAGAAGCTCGTAAAACACGTCTAAAGCTCTAAACACGAAGTAGCTCAAGCGCAACAGGATAGAAATAAAAGTGCAAAAGCAAAAGTGATGTAGAGAAAAATGGGTCATCCATAAATGATGCAGCCCCAACTGCACGGACACAGCCTTCTCTTGCAACGACTATTTGCCCCTGGCCATAGCACCGGACGCCGCTGGGCCGCAGTCAAAAGGTTCGAATTCGCGAACATCTTGACGGCCCAAAACCAGAGCACGGAAGAAACGCCCGACAGCCGGGACAACGACTTCCGACAGAGAGAGAGAGAGAGCGAGACAGAGTGAGACAGCTGAATGGTGAATGGTTTGGGAAGCAGCATCTACGGATGGCCCTGTTTACATGGTATCCTCACCACCGAGCGGAAAGAACTGCGAGTAGATGCCCTTGAACGTGTCCTCCTTCACGATGCCGGTGGGACATTCGGCCTTGAAGCCACGGTATATGCGCTTGATCTCGTCCTCGGTGAAGCGAGCCGTGCGCGTTAGCTCGACGAGCGAGTCCGGATAGTAGCGGGCCGGAACCGGCAGATCCTCCGCTTCTGGTTCTGCAACGAGAGATGCAAATGGAGAGTTTAGCAAGGCAACCGGCAGGAAAGTACGAATGAAACGCAAAACAGTAACGAACGAGAAACAAAAAAGGGCCAAATTGTTCCGCAACCGTTGTGAAACGGGTCGGCTGCAACTAACGGCCCCACGGGGAGTGTTTCCAAAATGCAAAATGATCCGAAACATGCGAGCAAAGTACCTCTCATTTGTAGGTGGTTATTTTCGCGGATGGAAATGGAAATTTTCATGGGTGTTGATGCAAATAATGGTTATCCCAATTTCCATCATCTTCACGTGTTATAAACCAGCGAAAAAAAGTGCAAAATTAGAAGGGAGAAAAAACAGTGAATGTTTTTTAGCCAACACAAGCACCAAAAGCAACAATAAAGAAGTGTTGTGGCGCCGAGCTTAAAGAACTCACAGTGACCTTTTTATTTGCACTAACACCTTTACTGTCATATCTCGATTATTCAAACAAGAGGAGGGTCGCTTATTTCCGAATGCTTTTGATTGGTTTCGAAACGTATCCGTCATGATGCCGAAGCAGCCAACGAAACGATCCAGCTGCACTTACCGTAAAACTGACGAATATTTAAAATACCCATCTTCCTCGTATCGTATCTCCACTTGGTCTAGCTTACACTTTGGGCACTTTGGGAAACCCAATCCGTCTCAATATTGTTTCAAATAATTACTGTCCAGATAGTTCGATTCGCCCGTCACTTAACGTCAGCCACTGCGGGTGTCTCCATCGCTCTCATCGATCAAAGCCCTGAGGCAAGGACCAAGACAAGTAGCCGACAAAGCGATTCACTTTGGATAGCAATGAATCGGAAGCTGGGGTACGCTGCTTGGATGATCGGTGACGTTACGGCTTTCCACTAACTTACGCTTGCCCACGATTTACGTAACCGAGTGAGCTTCAGAGAGACTGAAAAACGCCACTGAGGGGCGAAATACTTATTTTTTGTACGCAGACACGTTGTTAGCATTTCAGCTACAATATTACTTGCGCCACGC
>NW_026457205.1:0-1949 GCF_943734635.1 Anopheles cruzii | reverse complement strand
TTTTATTTAAAGCATTTCTATCAGCTATCAGGTTTCAAATGTTTGATGTTGCAAAAATTGATTCATTTCTCTGCGTTTCGTGACTTTCGTGACCCGGGTCCAGCCAATGGAAAACTGGGCGAGTTTTTTTGCTGTGCTGGCAGTTTCTAGGCGTAAAATCCGTGAGCTCCAGTGGATGAAATGACAGTTCGTATGTTTATGTTTTTAATTTGGCAGTTTACCATTTCATTCTGTTGCCAATTGCAGTTTTGCAGCGAGTAGGCTACTTCGAATAATAAAATGGTTTTTTTTAAATAATAAAACCAAATCCAAATCGCGAAAAATGTGTGTAGTTGGTGCGGCTGTGTCTGCTGCATACTCTCAGTGTTCGACTGTTGAGCGTGTATCAAGACGTTGTTGGACGCGAGAGCTCTATGCGGAGGCTTCACACCACGGACTACATTTAATCGACTAGCTACATCTGAACGATGGAATAGGGTTTCGGAATTTCACCCGAATGACCGCAACAGATTTTTGGCGTTTTTTGCGTGAACTTCAAAACATTATTTAAGATACTTTCAATTGTCCGATTTGCGTCAAATATGCACCATTTTGTTGGAAAATTTGTTGTTGTTTTTTGAATATCTTCAAAATGCCTCTCTTGTAGAAGGCTTAGTCGTTATTGGCGAAAAACTCGAGCAATCCATTTTCACAATGCTTTTTTGATCTCAGTTTTTCATCACTCAGGAAATTTTGTAATGCGTGAAAAGGGTACCAGTCGTTTAGTGGCAGTCCGGACTATACGGTGGATGCATTAAAACTTTTCATCCAAGCTCCTGGACTTTCTGGCGAGACACTAAAGCCGTGCGTAACATTTCGTTGTCCCGGTGGAACACAAAACCTTTTCCGTTGGCCGATTCTTGTCGGTTCTGGTCAATCACTAGCATCAAATAGTGCAGTAATTGACAGTAGGGATCTAAGTTTAGTGTTTAGCTGCATGTAAGCAACTCACAATAAACGATTCCTTTCAAGTCACACCTTTCAAGTACAACCTTTCTAGCCGTTATTCCTGGTTTGGCCACCGGGCCTGCTTCACCACGCTTAGACCAAGACCGACTTCACACAATTTTGTCGTAAGTGACCCATTTCTCATCCCCAGTACCCATTTGTTTAAGAAATGTGTCGATTTTGTTCCGTTTGGCAAACATTTTGTAGATGGCAGTTTGATCCATCATTTTTTTCGGGGTCAATTGATGTGTCACCCAACCTTCGAGCTTCTTCGTTAATCCAGCTTTGCGCAAATGGTTTAAAACTGTTTGGTGGTTAATATTCAGCTCCTAGCCGATACTCTGATTATAACATGCCGATCAACTTTGATTATTTCTGTGATTTTATAGACATTTTCGATGACAGGTCTGCCTGTGCGAAATGCATCTTTAACATAAAAAATAACCGAAACGGGTCAACGATACCTAAATTACACGACACTAGCTTTTAAAGTATTGGGACCATAAACACCATGCACAATTTCAGCGGCCTAGCTTGAAATTTCACCTTTATCGGACAAAAACTGTCAAATGTACCGAATTTTTTCTTCGTTGACCTCCATTGTTCCCGTTGACCTCCATTGTTCAACACCTTGTAACTCCCAAACGAATGGAACAAACAAAAAACAATGGAAGCATGTTTTTAAGTGTAAAGTATTTGCTTTAAAGCGAGCCTAAACTTGAAACTGTACGATCGATACTTCACGAGATATCGAACACTAAAGGCGTCTATCGTGAAAAACGTCCATGACTTTTTAGACAGCCTTATATTTCAACACACATATTTAGATACGCTGTACGCAAACGACGATTGCTTTACAGCAATAGAATTCTTATTTTATTCAAAACCCAGTTTGTAAGAAAAAAATATTTTATTGGGCTGATCGTTGCAGATTGTGAACATTTGCTAACTGCTATCGCCGA
>NW_026457204.1:0-1949 GCF_943734635.1 Anopheles cruzii | reverse complement strand
TTTTATTTAAAGCATTTCTATCAGCTATCAGGTTTCAAATGTTTGATGTTGCAAAAATTGATTCATTTCTCTGCGTTTCGTGACTTTCGTGACCCGGGTCCAGCCAATGGAAAACTGGGCGAGTTTTTTTGCTGTGCTGGCAGTTTCTAGGCGTAAAATCCGTGAGCTCCAGTGGATGAAATGACAGTTCGTATGTTTATGTTTTTAATTTGGCAGTTTACCATTTCATTCTGTTGCCAATTGCAGTTTTGCAGCGAGTAGGCTACTTCGAATAATAAAATGGTTTTTTTTAAATAATAAAACCAAATCCAAATCGCGAAAAATGTGTGTAGTTGGTGCGGCTGTGTCTGCTGCATACTCTCAGTGTTCGACTGTTGAGCGTGTATCAAGACGTTGTTGGACGCGAGAGCTCTATGCGGAGGCTTCACACCACGGACTACATTTAATCGACTAGCTACATCTGAACGATGGAATAGGGTTTCGGAATTTCACCCGAATGACCGCAACAGATTTTTGGCGTTTTTTGCGTGAACTTCAAAACATTATTTAAGATACTTTCAATTGTCCGATTTGCGTCAAATATGCACCATTTTGTTGGAAAATTTGTTGTTGTTTTTTGAATATCTTCAAAATGCCTCTCTTGTAGAAGGCTTAGTCGTTATTGGCGAAAAACTCGAGCAATCCATTTTCACAATGCTTTTTTGATCTCAGTTTTTCATCACTCAGGAAATTTTGTAATGCGTGAAAAGGGTACCAGTCGTTTAGTGGCAGTCCGGACTATACGGTGGATGCATTAAAACTTTTCATCCAAGCTCCTGGACTTTCTGGCGAGACACTAAAGCCGTGCGTAACATTTCGTTGTCCCGGTGGAACACAAAACCTTTTCCGTTGGCCGATTCTTGTCGGTTCTGGTCAATCACTAGCATCAAATAGTGCAGTAATTGACAGTAGGGATCTAAGTTTAGTGTTTAGCTGCATGTAAGCAACTCACAATAAACGATTCCTTTCAAGTCACACCTTTCAAGTACAACCTTTCTAGCCGTTATTCCTGGTTTGGCCACCGGGCCTGCTTCACCACGCTTAGACCAAGACCGACTTCACACAATTTTGTCGTAAGTGACCCATTTCTCATCCCCAGTACCCATTTGTTTAAGAAATGTGTCGATTTTGTTCCGTTTGGCAAACATTTTGTAGATGGCAGTTTGATCCATCATTTTTTTCGGGGTCAATTGATGTGTCACCCAACCTTCGAGCTTCTTCGTTAATCCAGCTTTGCGCAAATGGTTTAAAACTGTTTGGTGGTTAATATTCAGCTCCTAGCCGATACTCTGATTATAACATGCCGATCAACTTTGATTATTTCTGTGATTTTATAGACATTTTCGATGACAGGTCTGCCTGTGCGAAATGCATCTTTAACATAAAAAATAACCGAAACGGGTCAACGATACCTAAATTACACGACACTAGCTTTTAAAGTATTGGGACCATAAACACCATGCACAATTTCAGCGGCCTAGCTTGAAATTTCACCTTTATCGGACAAAAACTGTCAAATGTACCGAATTTTTTCTTCGTTGACCTCCATTGTTCCCGTTGACCTCCATTGTTCAACACCTTGTAACTCCCAAACGAATGGAACAAACAAAAAACAATGGAAGCATGTTTTTAAGTGTAAAGTATTTGCTTTAAAGCGAGCCTAAACTTGAAACTGTACGATCGATACTTCACGAGATATCGAACACTAAAGGCGTCTATCGTGAAAAACGTCCATGACTTTTTAGACAGCCTTATATTTCAACACACATATTTAGATACGCTGTACGCAAACGACGATTGCTTTACAGCAATAGAATTCTTATTTTATTCAAAACCCAGTTTGTAAGAAAAAAATATTTTATTGGGCTGATCGTTGCAGATTGTGAACATTTGCTAACTGCTATCGCCGA
>NW_026457203.1:0-1954 GCF_943734635.1 Anopheles cruzii | reverse complement strand
AGATTTTCCCGATTTTCATCGCCGATTTTTCCGGACGCCGAACGTCGGTGTGTGTGTGTGTGTGTGTGTTGTTTTTTGTGGGCGCTTTCCTTTCGCCGTGTCGCCGCGGCTCATGTGGTGCTGCTACGCTATGTACTAGATCCCCCGGGGGGACTCCCTTTCTTCGGTCACTTTCTATTTTTAGGACTTTTTCCGCTTTTCCGCTTTGGAGTTTTTTTGTCGCGTTTAGTTTACGGAGAGGGGTGGGATGGCGCTTTCGGTGCGCTCGTTCGATTAGCGAATCAATTCCCCCGCTCCACCGCCGCCGCCTCTGGAGGCTCTCCGTCCTGCTCGTGTGGTCCGCATGTGTGTGTCGGCGGCTGCTGCATGCATGTGGTGCGCCTCGGTTGGGCCCTTTTATGTTGCTCCGTTTTATTTTTCTGTTTTTTTGGACTTTTCTTAGGGTTCGCGTTTTTCTCGCAGCTCCGTTTTGTCGCTTCCGGCACCGGCGTCCGCCAGTGGATGATTGGATGGTGGAAAACATAGAACCAAGTGCATCGATTGGCGACCCGTGCACGGCGACCCGGTGGTCCCTCGGACGGTCCCCCGTTCCGTAATTGATATTAATGCTCTCGGGGTGGGTCCGGTGGGTGGTGGTGGGGCGGGGCGAGCTGGTTGATGACGACGACGGCAACGAATGGGCCAACCATCCATCCATCTGTTCGGCGAAAATTTGACCGTTTTGCCTTCGCGCGCTGGCGAAGCGCACCAAACTCGCACAGCCCGAGGATGACCGACCGATGAAGCGGTGCGATCAGTGCGTGCTGAGACTACACCGGAATCGGAAGGGAAGAAAAAAACCGCCGCTGGTGTTCAACAGGTTTTGTGGTTCGATAAGGAAACAGCAATTTAATGGTTTGAAATACACTTTATTATTTACACACTTCCTCTAATGAGATTCTAATTTTCATGAATTCCATCTCCTGAAGTGAGAATCTGGAAGGGCTGCAAAATACACCTCTACAGCTGTTATGACCTCATCAAAACACTTTCAATGCATGCAATTATTTTCGATCTGATGGAACCAGATGGAAGTCGCTAGGGGCCAAATCTGGTGGAACACGGTGGATGCGGTCTAACAATTCCAACATTAATACATGGATTTTTGCCATCGTCAGAATCCTCTTCTGACCCGGTGCACTCGCGTCCTGAAGAAAGCAGGTTTTTTTATCTTATGCAAACCGGGTATTTACTTCAGAAATGTTTTCTCTGTCAACTGCTTCTAAAAGGTTACAGTAATATATTGAGTAATCCACAAACAAAATTCCTTTCGCATCCCAAAAAAGGTGCTTGGTCGTTTTCTGAACACGAACTCGAAAGAACCAGGTTCACACCTCTCACACACCTGAACGAGGAAATAAATAGCACGAATCCCGGGGACGTGAAAAATCCCCGCCCCTCAAAACGCAACGTTACAGAAAGCAACCAAGATTAACATTAACGTCGCGCGACCGCTCGGCGGTTATAACTGAGCCCGGTAAGGAAAGCAAAAAGTAGAGAATGAAGGAGAATCAATGTTGAACTCTCGAGCTTTGGGTCCGTTTGGTCTGGTATTCCGTAAAGGCTAGAGCTTGGTTTTCAGCAAGATTTCTTTGCCTGGCAATTGAATTTGAGCGATCGAAGCAAACAACCCGAACAATCGGTTCCAGCTGAGGCTTAGGTTAACGTTTCGTTTCCGATAGGAAATTGTCACAGGACCACAGTAGACCATTAGTATCGACATTTATTGCTCGCACTGTGTGTGTGTGCACTGTATGGGGCTCCTGTTGCCTGTGTTTCGCTTGTCGTGGCGATCGGCCACGATCGATTGACCGGCGGCTGAAATGCAGGACGGATCTCTCTTCCTCTCTCTCACACACACAAAAACCCACACAAACACACACACACACACACACGGAAAAAATAAACGAATAAG
>NW_026457202.1:0-1955 GCF_943734635.1 Anopheles cruzii | reverse complement strand
TAGTGGTGGTGTAGGTGGGCTTCCGTGTCAACAAAATCGAGCGGCAAATGCCGCCCTTTCCTTTGACAGGTGAGACACTATTTACAAAACGAAGCATGCGAAATTAAACTCCACCAAACAATGTACCAAAATTGTCACAGCCTTTCTCGATGATGATTCAATGATGGTCCTGGTGGTGCGGTGGTATTATTTTATGACGCAACGATCGGTGGACTGGTTTTAGTTATTTTTAGTAACAATTCAAACCGCTTTTTTCTGCCAATAGTGCAGTTCTACCCACCGTGCGATGGACCGGCCTGGCGGGACAGATTACGCCCGTCGAATGTTAAGCAGCCACCCAGCCTGCTACGCACAATGTTTCGCCGTGGATCGTTGATCGCGGAGGAGCTCTGACAACGTCTCACGATCGGACGATCAGAAATTCAATCGTGAAAAGATTATGGCTTTGCGGCAACATTTTCCGGCGGCCAGACGCGGAACTGCAGATTTCTTTTTTGACGGAACGAACGTTGAACCTTCGACGCTCACGCTTCAAGTCATCAAACCTCTGCGTCGTGTGCTTGAACGAGAATGATCGAAATTGAAGCCAAAGAAACATAAACCAAACGATAGACACACCCTGTTTGAACCCTGAACTAGATGCCGATGCTAACGACGCTAAACTGCCGGAGGAAATTGCCATGTGGCCGTTTCAATGCTACTTGATATCGCTCATCGTCGACCGATGTTTCACGTTTTCACTACCTCTCCACAACAGGGTTTTTAGCACCCATCCGTAAAACCCGGCCGGAACGGAACTGAGTTTGTAGTAAAAGCAAACTACACCTCAGCGCTCGCGTGAGACGATGAGGGAAGAATTATGTTGACTGCACGATCATCGTGAGTAAGGCTCCCCGCAGCAGCCCCTCCGCAGGGCGCGGGAAAAGTCCAAATTGTTTGGATTAAACGGTGCTGCTATTTTCTTCGTAAACATTTTGCGCAACTCTTGCGCCCGCGTTTTGTTTTCATCCGGCGAGTGAAGCGAATCTCCGGCGGAAGCTCGCCCCGCGCGCAATCGACCTCGACGGCGTGTTGTAGGTCGTTCCGTTTTCATAGTCGCCATCGTCGACGTGATGGTGCGTGCGAAGCTTGGCTGGAGGAGGACGGTTGTGCGATATCAATCCCCTCTTTGTTGTTCGGTTGATAGAACAGCACCTGCCCGCGGTACCTTGGAAAAGGTTCTTGAAATGGTGCGATACGGTAAACCTGAATCGTAGAAACAGCGGTCGGAAACGTTGGTCAAGTGGCGTTGACCTTGTTTTTTGGGTTCCCAACGAAGGATTAAGTTATGTTTCAATACAATGATTGATGGACTGAAATGTGGATTATGGAAAAATATCTAAAGATGTTGAATGAAAATCAAATTGTGAAACAGAAAATAAGTTATCTGCGCTTGACCTATTTGATAGTCCGTGATGCCTGAGCGTTTCGGAGTTTTCGTAGTTTCTTGGTGACCCTAATCCACTTGCTAGTTCTAGATAACGCCTTATGGTATTGATAAAGCACATAATTCGTTCCACGAATTAACCATTCATTTTTCAGTCACTAAGTCGTCTCAGTCAGTCAGTCGAAGTCGTCTCAAAAGAAGTGTTGAATCAATGTAGAGATAGTCGATATCATCTGCTGTGTCGAACTGCAAAGAAAATATGATTGTTCTCTAGGCGCAAGCTACCCTATCGATGACGCAAAACGGGTATATGAGACATTATCATCCTCCCACAAAGCACCGTCCGATAGAAGAATGTCTTCCCGTTCTGCGGGATGTAATAAAAATGCCACACAAAATATTAAAATTCAATCATGTGGCTCTGCTGTACGCGTTGATCACTTACAGCATTCTCGCGTTCCCATGACTCATTTCCAACTTAGAACTCATTTGATATGGTCGTGCTTAGAAAAATTAATTTCCACTAAAC
>NW_026457201.1:0-1955 GCF_943734635.1 Anopheles cruzii | reverse complement strand
TAGTGGTGGTGTAGGTGGGCTTCCGTGTCAACAAAATCGAGCGGCAAATGCCGCCCTTTCCTTTGACAGGTGAGACACTATTTACAAAACGAAGCATGCGAAATTAAACTCCACCAAACAATGTACCAAAATTGTCACAGCCTTTCTCGATGATGATTCAATGATGGTCCTGGTGGTGCGGTGGTATTATTTTATGACGCAACGATCGGTGGACTGGTTTTAGTTATTTTTAGTAACAATTCAAACCGCTTTTTTCTGCCAATAGTGCAGTTCTACCCACCGTGCGATGGACCGGCCTGGCGGGACAGATTACGCCCGTCGAATGTTAAGCAGCCACCCAGCCTGCTACGCACAATGTTTCGCCGTGGATCGTTGATCGCGGAGGAGCTCTGACAACGTCTCACGATCGGACGATCAGAAATTCAATCGTGAAAAGATTATGGCTTTGCGGCAACATTTTCCGGCGGCCAGACGCGGAACTGCAGATTTCTTTTTTGACGGAACGAACGTTGAACCTTCGACGCTCACGCTTCAAGTCATCAAACCTCTGCGTCGTGTGCTTGAACGAGAATGATCGAAATTGAAGCCAAAGAAACATAAACCAAACGATAGACACACCCTGTTTGAACCCTGAACTAGATGCCGATGCTAACGACGCTAAACTGCCGGAGGAAATTGCCATGTGGCCGTTTCAATGCTACTTGATATCGCTCATCGTCGACCGATGTTTCACGTTTTCACTACCTCTCCACAACAGGGTTTTTAGCACCCATCCGTAAAACCCGGCCGGAACGGAACTGAGTTTGTAGTAAAAGCAAACTACACCTCAGCGCTCGCGTGAGACGATGAGGGAAGAATTATGTTGACTGCACGATCATCGTGAGTAAGGCTCCCCGCAGCAGCCCCTCCGCAGGGCGCGGGAAAAGTCCAAATTGTTTGGATTAAACGGTGCTGCTATTTTCTTCGTAAACATTTTGCGCAACTCTTGCGCCCGCGTTTTGTTTTCATCCGGCGAGTGAAGCGAATCTCCGGCGGAAGCTCGCCCCGCGCGCAATCGACCTCGACGGCGTGTTGTAGGTCGTTCCGTTTTCATAGTCGCCATCGTCGACGTGATGGTGCGTGCGAAGCTTGGCTGGAGGAGGACGGTTGTGCGATATCAATCCCCTCTTTGTTGTTCGGTTGATAGAACAGCACCTGCCCGCGGTACCTTGGAAAAGGTTCTTGAAATGGTGCGATACGGTAAACCTGAATCGTAGAAACAGCGGTCGGAAACGTTGGTCAAGTGGCGTTGACCTTGTTTTTTGGGTTCCCAACGAAGGATTAAGTTATGTTTCAATACAATGATTGATGGACTGAAATGTGGATTATGGAAAAATATCTAAAGATGTTGAATGAAAATCAAATTGTGAAACAGAAAATAAGTTATCTGCGCTTGACCTATTTGATAGTCCGTGATGCCTGAGCGTTTCGGAGTTTTCGTAGTTTCTTGGTGACCCTAATCCACTTGCTAGTTCTAGATAACGCCTTATGGTATTGATAAAGCACATAATTCGTTCCACGAATTAACCATTCATTTTTCAGTCACTAAGTCGTCTCAGTCAGTCAGTCGAAGTCGTCTCAAAAGAAGTGTTGAATCAATGTAGAGATAGTCGATATCATCTGCTGTGTCGAACTGCAAAGAAAATATGATTGTTCTCTAGGCGCAAGCTACCCTATCGATGACGCAAAACGGGTATATGAGACATTATCATCCTCCCACAAAGCACCGTCCGATAGAAGAATGTCTTCCCGTTCTGCGGGATGTAATAAAAATGCCACACAAAATATTAAAATTCAATCATGTGGCTCTGCTGTACGCGTTGATCACTTACAGCATTCTCGCGTTCCCATGACTCATTTCCAACTTAGAACTCATTTGATATGGTCGTGCTTAGAAAAATTAATTTCCACTAAAC
>NW_026457200.1:285-2046 GCF_943734635.1 Anopheles cruzii | reverse complement strand
TCCCGCTGGGCGAAGGGTGGCTTGGAATGCTCCCGAGTCCGGAACGAAGCCGCGCGCTCAGCACCTTAAATGGTTTAAATCGTTCGTTATGCTATTTGGGATGATTGCTCGCTTAATGAATCCCCCGGCCAGGGCGCAAGAGGATTAATTTACGTTCGATCGAGGCCAACGGCCCCCGGGCCCGGGCACTGTTTACCCGATGTTTGACATTAAAAGTTATGGCACACAATTATGGCATTCATCAAACCGGAGCGTAAGACTTTGGGACGGAGATTTTGAGATTATTTTGATTTTTCCAAATAAATTCTTCAACACATCGGAGCTCCGCTCGGAACGGATCGACATTTCCCACGAAACACGTCCAGCCGGTTCGGTTTTCCGTTTTTTTTCGACTTTGTTCAGTTCACACTTTCCACTTGAGCGTCTGAAGTGATTAAGCATCCTGCAGCGGTCCGACGGCCGCACCCAGGAAATGCAGCATTATCTCGCCGACCCCGTAATGGGTGCCCGGCTGTTGGCGATAGCATCCCAGTGCATCCCGGTGTACACGAGGATCGAGTTTGTCGTTTCGTCTTCCCATCCGGGTCTTCCCTTCCGTCCATCTGTGTGCTACTTCCAGAAACAGCCAACCATCGATCCATCATCCATTCTGGCGGGCGAAAACGCGATCGGCGGCTGGCCGGGGCTTGGCGGGCTTATTAGTCGGCTTGTTATAATCGTGATAATTTTCCTGCGCCGCCCTGTCGTCGGGACCGCGCCCCGGATGGACGGGGTATCGGTTACGTGCCTGGCCGCACCGGGCACTTGACTTGCCGAGCCGATTTACATACGCACGCTCACGACGGCCCATTTGTGGCCCGTTTTGGACACTCGAAACATTATGTGAAACATACCATTCGTTAGTGCTCATGGCATGGTTCGGCTAGCCGAGGATGCGCAGTGAGCAGGAAATCTGACTCCTTGCTTGTTGCTGCCGGTGCTGTTGGGCGTACGGAAGGATCTGCGCCAGCAGCAAGGATTCCCCGGCCGATGCCGAACCCATTTCCTGTCTGGCCAACGTCGGCCGGTTCGGTGAAACTAATGATCTTGGAAGCTCCGAAGGATCATTTTCGTGTGTGTGTTTGTTTTTTGCGTTTCTGTCCCGTGGTCCCGTTGAGCCAGAGAGTTTCGTGGAGGATTTTTCTAAACTCCCTCCGCCAACGTCGCTCCGTTGTCATTTCAAAACAGGACAAGAAGCGATCGTCAACTCCACTGACGCCACGATAGAACAGAACGTTTTTTTCGGAAGGCTTCGTCAGCGGCAGGATTTACTTTTTCTTGACAGCGAACGCAACACGCTTTCCCTCTAGAGAATACCTCCTCGAGCAGAAAGGACTTGATCGACTGCATCCTGTCGCTGTCGTGTGTTTATTCAACCACACACACACACACACGGTCAAGTGACACGGTCCGGGGGTGCGCGCTGAAGTGCTAAACACTGCAAACACCCACATGCGAAGATCCTGCCTAGGTCCTATGGCGAAGGCCGGAGGTCCATTGTCGGGTGCATAGCTTTTCTATTGGATTTGCCAGCGACTTTCAGGTGAGACACCGAGGTTTTTCGCTTGACCCCGCACAATGCCGACTCAGGGGAAGTTGATGATTTATCGATCGACCAGAGGTGTCATTTGTCAGGCTCAACAGGACACCGACGATCGAGAAGCTTCCACGGGTCTCTCTCGTTTGCTGGTCCATTTAGGTGATTATCATCGCCCTTCCTCA
>NW_026457200.1:0-185 GCF_943734635.1 Anopheles cruzii | reverse complement strand
CAGCAATGGCCGCATGCGTAGCGGAAGCAAAGATCACAGTAATAGAGAAGCAACATTCTTACGTAGTCGTCCGGCTTCAGCAGGTGGCACTTGGCCTTCAGCGCTTCGGTGTTGGCGAACCGGAGCTTGCTCTGGATCAGCAGCTTCTTCACTTCGGCCTCCATGTCCTCGTCGAACTCGTTGTT
>NW_026457199.1:0-1957 GCF_943734635.1 Anopheles cruzii | reverse complement strand
TTATGATAATGTAAATATGATGTAAATCTAATTAAATACATTTAACACGCAGGCGTACTTACTTAAACCCCGAAACCACAATTCATCCGATCCGATCCCCGGTTGTATCTCGATGTCCAACTCTGCCCCATGTCCCGAACTCGGTCCTGCTTCATGGTCGTCGGCCTTCTGCTTCTGCGATGACATTCTGCAACAAGAAAAAAAAAACATAAAAATATGATGAATGTAACTGAGGTTAAGGGGTCGGTCGACCGCGGCAACGTGTCCGCCCTAAGGGTTCTGCAAAGTCCTAAGTCGAGGAGATCGTCCGACGACAGTGACCTCACTCCCTGCACAAAACTACGCTCTGCTAACAGGTTATGGGCCCAAAGCAAGTTACGGTAAAAGTGCAAGTGCCGCACGGATTAACGTACGTGAAGTGATGGCGTTGGAACGCGGATCGAACGAAGCAGTGGGTGTTCTAGTGTAACGGACTCCAATTGGGATCTTACACTATCCACCTTGTACACCACCCTGTTGTTGCACCGAGAAAAAAATCGAAACGGTCTCCGTGATTCGTGTATAGCGACTGATTTCTGTATAGCGACTGATTTTGTTTATTACATTCTATTGCTTTTTATACATTCGACCTCCGCGTTCCGTCGGTGCCGTCGCTACCCGTGATCGTCTTGCCCGTTCTCAACGCTGCACCTTGTGTCGTTAGTTTACCCCTGCAGTCGCCGATCGTCTCGCTGTGTTGGAAAAACCCCTCGGTTGGTGGTGTGTCCTAAAGGACCAAAGCGCCGTCGTCCTTCCGTGTTGCGATCCCAGGTAACTGCTAGGTAGGGCTTCATTATTCATTCATTGAATTTCATTGCTGGGTAGGGCTTCATTCATTAATGGTGGGTTTTTCGGTGCTGTTGTTGCTGCAGTTGTCGCGCCGGTCGTCTCTGCGTTGGAAAAACCCCGCCGTTGGTTCTTTGAGGCGTCGGCTGTCGTTGCTTACGAGCATCTATGGTTTACCCTGCAGTCGTTCGTCGTCGGCCATCTCTGCGTTGGGAAAAGAATGGGTTGTTTTCGGGTGGTGCAGGGTCCTGGGCGGTTCACTAGGGCGAGCTAACACGCTAGGACTACCGGAGCGATCGAGAGGCTGATAGGCAGAGAGAACTGGCGAACTTGGAAATTCGCCGTACGCACTTACGGCAGCAGAGGTGTGGAGGAGACAACTCGCTAACACATTTGAGGACACGGGTTTAAGGCGTCAGTGGTCGCTGCTGCACAAATTGATAACAACCAATTTGGTTAATTGCTGTTCGATGGAAATCGGATGATCGTACGTAAATCGGATGATCGCTACCGCGCACCACCTAATTGGGATCGGTGTCCCGTTAAGCGATAAATGGATCGGAATGTTATTGTTGGCAGATCTACCTGAGGAGTATCGACCGATGGTAATGGAGCTAGAAAATTCGGGTCTCGCAATAGCAGGTGATTTGATCAAAGACCAAATTGCTCCAAGCAACTGAGACAAATATGGTGAACCGGCAGAACCGGCATTATTATCTGCGCAGAAATGGTCAAACGGTCGTCATTATAACGCGAATGCACAGAAAGGCAAAGGAACGAAATGTCGGCGATGTGGAAAAATCGGTCACATCGGTGCGCCGGGACAAAGAAAGGACGCGTTTTGCACGGTGCTGTCGATACCAGACACCACGAACGATAAAGATTGGTTTTTCGACTCAGGATGCGTAAAACACTTTACCAATAATAAAACGACGCTTAACAAGTTGAGAGAAACAAAGGGTACCATATACGCATTTTAGAAACAAAGAACGCATTTATGTAGTCGCGGAAGGATCTGCACTGACAAGATCAACCTGCAATGAGAACACAATCGAAGTAATACCCATCAATTTGATACCAGAGAGTTGGTTCTTAGTTTGCTATCAGTGAGCAAGATTACCGATCAAGGCTA
>NW_026457198.1:0-1958 GCF_943734635.1 Anopheles cruzii | reverse complement strand
TGTACCAAGCGATTGACACCTTTTTCGCGCATTACAAAATTTCCTGAGTGATGAAAAATTGAGATCAAGAAAGGATTGTGAAAAAGATTGCTCGACCAAGACTTTTTTGAGATAGGCGTTCTGAAGCTATTTTTAAAAAAGCTACAAAATTTCCTACAAAACGGTGCATATTTGACGTAAATCGGACAATTGAAAGTATCTTAAATAAAGTTTTGAAGTAGCTTATGTATAGATATAAACTGAAATGTTCATAACACGAATGTCGTTAAAAGTTTAGCCGATTATTCATGATCCAATGGATAAATTATTCAAGTTCAGAATACATTTGGCGACGGTTCCTGAGTTACAATAATGTTAGTCATGGGATTTTTATGATAAGCCAGTAATAGATAGAAATAAAACTGATATTTTTGTTCAATAAAAAATGCTGTGTGCGCTTGTGCTCTCAACGTCATCAGTGTTCAGGCCAGCTTCATTATGGATTTGGCGGATACAGGATGGTAGATCTATCATCTCCCAGTAGCAACAGGAAAAGTTTTAACTATCAACTGCAACTGAATTTTAGCTAAAGTATACAAATATTTTCGGGAAAGTGTGATAATGGGTGCTTGTCAGTGGTGATTGACGGTTAGTCGCTTGATTGCATTCAGAAAATCAAAGGTAATTGAATTAATTGGTAATTGATTAAAGGTAACCGACGATAATTAACGGCAAACAGAAATTGCATTCTTATATTGATAATGTTATGAAGAAAATTTCAAAAATTTACCGTTTTTCATCCGACAGAGTACTCAATCTTAAGTTGGTTGGAAAACATTCTAACGGCCAGTAGTAAAATTAAGCTGTATTTATTTATCATTTCTCCCCATCTAGACATTTATCTTTCTAGTTTATTTAGTTTAATGAAATCCCATGATTGCAGAATGAAATAGGGCGGTTGATGAATGAAATATCCAGACAAAAGTGGCACGTACACTTGCAATGCGTTGCAATGGCTGTCAGTGAGAGAAAGAATTTTATATTTGAGTATGGTATTTTTCTTCATCGTTATAAATGGGTTGTTGCCACGATACTTGAGTTGACTGATGATGCTGATGACGCGCAGGTGATATCGCAATTCGATATTTCTCGAATTCGCTTCTCAAAATTAGTTTTTGGTAAAGACGTATCAAAATACTTATTTGATGCCGACACACAATTATAGGTTGTGCTCCAAAGCACGTGTTGACTGCTCGGTAGCAAATCGAGAGTGGTTTTATTCTCCAGGTTCTTTGGTTATCGGTTTACATTTGGGTTGGCTTCGGTTTACAGGTATAGGACTAACTCATACTGTGTGGCTGTCTATCTAGCTAGAACTCTTTGCCCCCGTCGATAGAGCAATAGGTCACGCTCGTCATTGTCACATAGCTGGCCTGCGTTCGAATTCCGGGACCGGTTGTTACGCAGCCGGCCATGGCTGCGTTTCCCGATACCGGCGTTACAAGGGGATTTGGCGCGAGACCAGCAACCCCACCAGCAAAACTAACCGTTATAGAGAGCATTAGAAATTAACATCGTCTCTGGTGCAGGATAAGTCCGCTCAGCGGTTGTCCCCGAAGAAGATACTTCATTTCTGTAGCCCTACATCACTTCATGCGAACGGAAAACACTATGAAAAACAGTGCCACAGGCCGTCTTGCGACAAGCTTTTGAGCTTCTTTAATTACTCGTGGTGGGTTTCTTTCAAGTAAGATTTGATGTTTGAGAACAGGTAGAGTCACAGGGTGCTAAATATTCACCGGACTTAGTACCCTGTGACTGGTGAAGTCTCTAAGTCTGGTGAATACTCAGCAGCCTGTGACTTCTACCATAACATTAGACGAGTGTTCCATAACTGTAACCTGGTTTGTGGCAAAATAGTCCTTGACAGACTGGGTGTTGTGAGTCAACCGGTTGCCTTGATGGAGAGCACAGGAATT
>NW_026457197.1:0-1959 GCF_943734635.1 Anopheles cruzii | reverse complement strand
GGGTTTTTTTTTAATATGCAAGAAGTTCCGGCAATGAGAAAGTAAAACTAAGGATGAGGAGTGAAAAATGTAAGTGAATTCAGCCACCGGCCTTCAGAGTCGCACTAGCAACAGCAGCAGCAGCTGTGGCAGATAATAATAGAAATGCAGTTCCACGGAAAAAGATGAGTGTGACAAGTGTATGGTGTATGGGTGTGGTGGGTGTCTTCTGGAAAAAGATTTCCGCTAACGTAGTGGGTGTTTTGTAGCGCCTGAAAGAGTTGCATGAATATGCGATGGGACATTGGTTAGTTCCCAGCCGAGCTCTCTAAAGCGGAAACCGTTTCGCATGCGAAAGCATGAAAACCAGAGCCTGGTCCTATGCTCGAGCGATGCTCCGACGGTAACCAACCGACATGCGGGAGAGCTTTCTTTCGCTCTTTCTGCGCTTTAGCTGCTGATCCTGATTTATGATCCGAAAGTCTCCGAAAAATTCATCCAATCCAACCATTGATGCCCTTTCGTCTCACTTTTTGATATCCTGGGTTGCCTTCTCCGACTGAATAGCCGAAACCATTGCATTATGACGGCAAACCTGTTGCCGGAGATTGTTTGGATGCAGAGCCAAGAAAATGACCTTCACCATAGCGAAAGTAGAAGAAGAAGTCCTGCTAAATGTTGAATAAAACATGATTCCATCTTTGAAATGAGGAAATGATTGATACCTCACATCAGCACTGTCACTGTTTTGGACATTTCTCATGAACTCAGCCCGATGGACTGCTGGCAGCACTTAACACAGTTGATGGATGCAGAGAAAATATTGAACAGTTAATATGAATCAATAACGTATTAATGTAATACGAATTAACTACGTCTCTAAGTTTTCTAATAGTATTGTTCGTGTGGTATTATCAGTTGAAAAGGTAGACATGAGCGAACAATGCCTCATTGTTAGAAACATTTTAGGTTGGTCGTATCAAAAGCCATAGGGAGTTTGTACAAGTAGTATTAGCTTTGTGACACTTTTCATTGGCCCTTGTGTTATTTGTAGTTAAACAACGTGAATTCTCTGCTGTGATCCAAAGCTCCAAAAATGCAAGAAAAATATGTCACATGTCACACTGGATAGTTTCGTCCGTTTTCACCAGCAACAAGGAAAACCTTCAAAAATCCACTGCCCTTTTCCCTTACGCTGCGAAGTACAGATTAGGTGGAAACGCTGGCTGGATGGCAATCTACACGCCGTCGGGTGACAGGAAGGAAAATAAAATTTACGCTTCGTAGTGCGTAACGGAAGTGAATTTGCGCAATGCTTCTCTTATTGCAGGCGAAGCTGGGCAAGTGAAATATGCAACCTGCTTCATGCTGCTCCGTTGCAGAAGGCATGCGACCATCGTCTGGAATGTGAGATTATAGAGAATGAATGCTTAAGCTTTGCGTTAAACTCTTGCGAAATTTTAACTTGACATAATGCGAAAGCGAAGATATTGGAAGCGCGCTTTTTAGTTTTAAATATACTACAGCGTCAACTGTATGCTACTTGTGTTTTCCTGGAAGAAGTTAGAGTAAGAAGCTCGGAACTGTTTTGTTGTATTTTATTCGCCCCCTCATGCTTTTTTAATGAAGAACCTCATTTCGGGCTAACACATACACATGCGTAAGGTAGCCATTTTGGTCCCTTTAAAGCAGAGCAAAAAATAACAAACACAAATACATATCCCTGCTGCACCGTATCTCACTGCAAAGTGCAGCGTTTGCAGCGCGGTTTGCAATGTGGTGGTTATCGTTGCCTTAATGGGTCCATAAATTCATCTTTTTCTTTGGCCTAATTGCAAGGCTGAAACAATTTCACTGTTTTCCTCATTATCTGGCCACCGCAGAGGGTATGTCTTCCTGGGAAGTCGGTCAGACTTTTGCTTTATTTTACTTTCTTTCGGAAAGGACGAAGGCTCATTTAGTTGCAAGGATGTTTCTATC
>NW_026457196.1:0-1959 GCF_943734635.1 Anopheles cruzii | reverse complement strand
TGTACCAAGCGATTGACACCTTTTTCGCGCATTACAAAATTTCCTGAGTGATGAAAAATTGAGATCAAGAAAGGATTGTGAAAAAGATTGCTCGACCAAGACTTTTTTGAGATAGGCGTTCTGAAGCTATTTTTAAAAAAGCTACAAAATTTCCTACAAAACGGTGCATATTTGACGTAAATCGGACAATTGAAAGTATCTTAAATAAAGTTTTGAAGTAGCTTATGTATAGATATAAACTGAAATGTTCATAACACGAATGTCGTTAAAAGTTTAGCCGATTATTCATGATCCAATGGATAAATTATTCAAGTTCAGAATACATTTGGCGACGGTTCCTGAGTTACAATAATGTTAGTCATGGGATTTTTATGATAAGCCAGTAATAGATAGAAATAAAACTGATATTTTTGTTCAATAAAAAATGCTGTGTGCGCTTGTGCTCTCAACGTCATCAGTGTTCAGGCCAGCTTCATTATGGATTTGGCGGATACAGGGTGGTACATCTATCATCTCCCAGTAGCAACAGGAAAAGTTTTAACTATCAACTGCAAACTGCATTTTAGCTAAAGTATACAAATATTTTCGGGAAAGTGTGATAATGGGTGCTTGTCAGTGGCGATTGACGGTTAGTCGTTTGATTGCATTCAGAAAATCAAAGGTAATTGAATTAATTGGTAATTGATTAAAGGTAACAGACGATAATTAACGGCAAACAGAAATTGCATTCTTATATTGATAATGTTATGAAGAAAATTTCTAAAATTTACCATTTTTCATCCGACAGAGTACTCAATCTTAAGTCGGTTGAAAAACGTTCTAACGGCCAGTAGCAAAATTAAGCTGTATTTATTTATCATTTCTCCCCATCTAGACATTTATCTTTCTATTTTATTTAGTTTAATGAAATCGCATGATTGCAGAATGAAATAGGGCGGTTGTTGAATGAAATATTCAGACAAAAGTGGCACGTACACTTGGAATGCGTTGCAATGGCTGTCATTGAGAGAAAGAATTTTATATTATGGTATGGTATTTTTCTTCATCGTTATAAATGGGTTGTTGCCACGATACTTGAGTTGACTGATGATGCTGATGACGCGCAGGTGATATCACAATTCGATATTTCTCGAATTCGCTTCTCAAAATTAGTTTTTGGTAAAGACGTATCAAAATATTTATTTGATGCCGACACACAATTATAGGTTGTGCTCCAAAGCACGTGTTGACTGCTCGGTAGCAAATCGAGAGTGATTTTATTCTCCAGGTTCTTTGGTTATCGGTTTACATTTGGGTTGGCTTCGGTTTACAGGTATAGGATTAACTCATACTGTGTGGTTGTCTATCTAGCTAGAACTCTTTGTCCCCGTCGATAGAGCAATAGGTCACGCTCGTCATTGTCACAAAGCTGGCCTGCGTTCGAATTCCGGGACCGGTTGTTACGCAGCCGGCCATGGCTTCGATTTCCGATACCGGCGTTACAAGGGGATTTGGCGCGAGACCAGCAAACCCACCAGCAAAACTAACCGTTACAGAGAGCATTAGAAATTAACATCGTCTCTGGTGCAGGATAAGTCCGCTCAGCGGTTGTTCCCGAAGAAGATACTTCATTTCTGTAGCCCTACATCGCTTCATGCGAATGGAAAACACTATGAAAAACAATGCCACAGGCCGTCTTGCGACAAGCTTTTGAGCTCCTTTAATTACTCGTGGTGGGTTTCTTTCAAGTAAGATTTGATGTTTGAGAACAGGTAGAGTCATAGGGTGCTAAATATTCACCGGACTTAGTACCCTGTGACTGGTGAAGTCTCTAAGTCTGGTGAATACTCAGCAGCCTGTGACTTCTACCATAACATAAGACGAGTGTTCCATAACTGTAACCTGGTTTGTGGCAAAATAGTCCTTGACAGACTGGGTGTTGTGAGTCAACCGGTTGCCTTGATGGAGAGCACAGGAATT
>NW_026457195.1:0-1961 GCF_943734635.1 Anopheles cruzii | reverse complement strand
ATGCTTGTGTAAAGGTACTGCGGGGCGGTGGTGAGATAGCTGCGCGATCGCAGATAATCATTGATAGCCATCCGAAACGAGCCGATTCCGATAACATTCTGAATCATGCGTATGACGGAGGCACTTTTAGCGTACACTACATAGTCATAGAGTTCGTTCAGTACGGACGGATCTGTAGTGTAGTAGCTCATTGCACGGTTGTTTCTGTGACAATCCAGCGATAAGGCCGAGTGCACGTTGACAACGACGAATTGGTCCCAGAGATTCCAGGACGGCTCGAGCTAAAACGAAAATGGTAGTTTACAGTAAACTTACTCTAATCATTAAATGTCTATTACCTGTGACGTGATGTAGTTCTCAAAGTAGCGTGCAAACCCCTCATTTAGCCAAACGTAAGTCCACCACTCCGGTGTTACCTCGTTGCCGAACCACATATGAGCCAGCTCGTGCGTTACTATCGCGCCAACGAACTGTTCACTCCGTGCCGTGCTGACGCCTTGCTCGTGCAGCAGATAATCTTCTCGAAACGTTATCAAGCCCCAGTTTTCCATGGCCCCCATCGCGAAATCGGGTATAGCCACCAGATCGATCTTGGCCATTTGATTTTGACGCCCGAAAAAGTTCTCCAGGTAGCGCAACGCCCTAAACGCAAAGTCATGAGCGTACTGTGTGAGGTGTTCTCGGCCTTCCTGTATTGAAATCGATAACACCATTAATTCTGCTGCTCTATCGCCGTTTGATCAAGAACACGTTACCGGAGCAAACACACGGAAAAGTCCATCTTGTGTAGGTAACGTTTTCAGTTCCGATACAACAAACGCCACCAAGTATGTGGACATTATCGGAGTTGTTTGGAAAGACGTGTCCACGAACTCTCCGGACGGAACACTGAAACAAGAAAATGATCATTAGCTTAGCGGCTAGTGAACGATTTGGGACATGCTTAACCTGGCTTACCTGTCGATTGCCGGCATGTTCGATAAAGCGGTGTGTTTGTCATGATGTCGAATTTTTACGCCAAATGTTGCTTTGTAAGCCGGTTCATCATAGCAGGGAAACACCGTTCGTGCGTAGATAGCGGCAAAGAACGTTGTGGCAAGGTACCTGTGAAAAGGAAGGCAACAGTGCTCCTTAATATCGTTCCCGTAGCAGATCCACAGTCTCACTCACTTGACGCCATTTTCCGTCCGGTAGCTACTTCTGTAAAGGCCCTTGAAAAAATCAATGTTGATGCTTCCCGCAAACTCCAGATGCGCACGGTAAACCTCACCCGGCACCAGCGATTCGGAGCAGTGTAAGACGATCATCTGAGATTCGGGCACATTCTCGAACCGCTCGATCAGGATGGCATTTCCGGTGGATTGCGTAACCCGTAGCGTGCTTTCGTTTACGATCAAACCCACACTGTTGAGTGCCAGGGACTTTCCGGTGGCAATTTGTTGGAACGTAATGTCGACCGTTCCGGAGTACGTTTGAAAACTTTCATCGCTCAAATCGACAAACAGTTCGTAGGACACCGGTGCCGATACGTTGGGCAGCACGTACGACGATGCTTCAACGAGCTTAGCAGATACATTTGGCACCCCAAGTCCCAAGTGGCCATTTTTGACCGACCGTGCACCGATCGCACCCACTCGTGGAGCACGCAGTAACACACAGAGCAGTGCCACGGCCCATACCCTCAAACAGAACATCGTGGCACGGTGGTTTCGTACGAACTAATCAACCACTCGAGGAACTCCGATTTGATTAGCGTTTGGTATCGCGCAAGATAAAGACAATCACGTGGATTCGCGAGAGTGTTTGCGGCGAAGCAGAAAGACTGACCACAGCTTGATAAAAACACACAGCCACAGTGTTGCTGGTTGTTACGCTTTTATCTCTGATAATGAGCATTTGGGTGTGTTGGAAAAAAAGCGTCCCACATTTGAGCCTATTTGCTTATCCGGCGCCAAACAAGT
>NW_026457194.1:0-1961 GCF_943734635.1 Anopheles cruzii | reverse complement strand
AAGATCGTCCGCCTTGTTTTTTGGTTAGGAAAGAATTTCCTAACAGTGCTACAAACCCAACAATATGTTGTACATTGTATCGGTTATGGCTTCAACGTAACGTTCCGTCGTCTGTCTGAACCCCAGAAGATGATGTTGCTTCGCAGCACAGGTCTTTAATAGATTATTTAACTTTCATTCAGTAACAACCACAACCACAAGTTGGTTTACTTCCGAAGCTACTCATCGCGCTTCGAAGCAGTCGTTAGGCATCTTAATGGGGCAATAGCAAGACAGTGCCAAGATAGGTAGTAAAACCTAAATAAAATAGCGCTCGCGTTGGGCAAAGGTTTAACGGATAAACATCCACCCTTGGGAGTGGTCATTAAAGTATTGCAATAAACCAGAAAGCCACATACGAGGCCAGCGAGAAGCGTTAGGACGAAGTGGTAGCACTTTAGGAGCTTCATTTGACCGTCCGTGGGGAGATAAAACAAGGACGCATACCGTGCGCGAAGGCGACCGCAGTGATAAACACTACTCGGGCAATACTCTGCCCATTAACATAAGTGGATTCTATTGTTTTAGAGTGGAGTCTACCAGTTTCGCGTGCTGAGGATGTCCTTTTTCTGCATGCAAATGAATGCCGATTCAATTCCGTGCACCGCGTGTTGCAATATTCATGATGATAAATTGTGCCCACTGTCACCGGCCGGAAGGCAGACGGAAGGAAAGTAAGGTTCCACCATTACACTACTTCTGCTCCACCAACGTGACAACAATTTTCCACTGATTGCCATTAATTAGACCGCGGAGCGCGCGATAAAGCGGTTTAAAAAATGGACTTCTTTCAGTTCGGAGCGCCTGATAGGTATGCAACCCGATTACACCTCACTCAGTGCGAAGTGAAGTGAATTCGCTTCCTGCTCGAGTCGGTGGTGATGGCATTGGCAACCGGCAATGACGGAGCAGGAAATGGTCAGTTTTCCCCATTGCACGAAACTGGTGCGCCAACGAATAGATCATTTGCGGCTTTGTCCGTTGGTGACCTGTTCCACAGAAAATGCTGGCCACTAGCCGCTGCACTTACACGCGATTTGGCACCATTTCGCTCGAGCTCGAAAGGACCTTGGCGAGCTAACGACGACGACGACACACTGTGGGCCGAAACAAATGACCGGCGGCCGTTGAAAAATACAACACAGGAAGACGTAGGAATTTGTGACCCGGCGCGGACGCGGATAACTAATAGCAACCGGAAGCGCGGCGAATAATGCAGTGCCCTGAGAATTGGGGACACAGGGAACAGTGATTCAGTGACCCAATTTCGCCGGTCAGGAAGTACTTTTGCCAGGGATTCGCCCTGGAGTACGTCAGAAAGAGGGAAAGCCCAAGCATTTCCGGTCCGGTTTGGTGGTCCGGAGGCACGCGAAGTCCATTTTTAAGGAACCTTCTTTTCACTTCAATGTAGGTTTGTGGGCTACAATAATCCCACAAAAATTCTAATCGTCTGGAATACTCCTTTTCGAAATATTAAAACAATTTGCCATTGGCGCAAATTTTCACAAAATTTTCCGGTTCCGTTTCCCATTAGATAACGTTAAGTTCTATCTTCGTTGCACTGTGTTGACTCGCGTGGAAAAGTTTGTCGATAAATGGAGAAGGAAATTACATCCGGGTTGAAGAGTTCGCAACTCTTTCTTCCGGAAGGAAAGAAAATCGGCCATGACAACGGTACCGGATATTCCCGGAAGATGAAGATGCATTTCCAAGCGGACCAAACCTTGGGCTGGGGCAGAAAACTTTTGCAATAATACCCAAAGCCCGTTATATGGATGTGAAAAGAAAACTCCAATCGTTAGACTAATTTTCATTCCGATTGCCCTGTCCGAAGGCTTCCTTTTCCGTTTCAATTGCTTTCCGATTGGCTGCACCACAATGCTTGATGAGAGATTAACTCGAAAGAGAGTTCGAAATGTTTA
>NW_026457193.1:0-1961 GCF_943734635.1 Anopheles cruzii | reverse complement strand
ATGCTTGTGTAAAGGTACTGCGGGGCGGTGGTGAGATAGCTGCGCGATCGCAGATAATCATTGATAGCCATCCGAAACGAGCCGATTCCGATAACATTCTGAATCATGCGTATGACGGAGGCACTTTTAGCGTACACTACATAGTCATAGAGTTCGTTCAGTACGGACGGATCTGTAGTGTAGTAGCTCATTGCACGGTTGTTTCTGTGACAATCCAGCGATAAGGCCGAGTGCACGTTGACAACGACGAATTGGTCCCAGAGATTCCAGGACGGCTCGAGCTAAAACGAAAATGGTAGTTTACAGTAAACTTACTCTAATCATTAAATGTCTATTACCTGTGACGTGATGTAGTTCTCAAAGTAGCGTGCAAACCCCTCATTTAGCCAAACGTAAGTCCACCACTCCGGTGTTACCTCGTTGCCGAACCACATATGAGCCAGCTCGTGCGTTACTATCGCGCCAACGAACTGTTCACTCCGTGCCGTGCTGACGCCTTGCTCGTGCAGCAGATAATCTTCTCGAAACGTTATCAAGCCCCAGTTTTCCATGGCCCCCATCGCGAAATCGGGTATAGCCACCAGATCGATCTTGGCCATTTGATTTTGACGCCCGAAAAAGTTCTCCAGGTAGCGCAACGCCCTAAACGCAAAGTCATGAGCGTACTGTGTGAGGTGTTCTCGGCCTTCCTGTATTGAAATCGATAACACCATTAATTCTGCTGCTCTATCGCCGTTTGATCAAGAACACGTTACCGGAGCAAACACACGGAAAAGTCCATCTTGTGTAGGTAACGTTTTCAGTTCCGATACAACAAACGCCACCAAGTATGTGGACATTATCGGAGTTGTTTGGAAAGACGTGTCCACGAACTCTCCGGACGGAACACTGAAACAAGAAAATGATCATTAGCTTAGCGGCTAGTGAACGATTTGGGACATGCTTAACCTGGCTTACCTGTCGATTGCCGGCATGTTCGATAAAGCGGTGTGTTTGTCATGATGTCGAATTTTTACGCCAAATGTTGCTTTGTAAGCCGGTTCATCATAGCAGGGAAACACCGTTCGTGCGTAGATAGCGGCAAAGAACGTTGTGGCAAGGTACCTGTGAAAAGGAAGGCAACAGTGCTCCTTAATATCGTTCCCGTAGCAGATCCACAGTCTCACTCACTTGACGCCATTTTCCGTCCGGTAGCTACTTCTGTAAAGGCCCTTGAAAAAATCAATGTTGATGCTTCCCGCAAACTCCAGATGCGCACGGTAAACCTCACCCGGCACCAGCGATTCGGAGCAGTGTAAGACGATCATCTGAGATTCGGGCACATTCTCGAACCGCTCGATCAGGATGGCATTTCCGGTGGATTGCGTAACCCGTAGCGTGCTTTCGTTTACGATCAAACCCACACTGTTGAGTGCCAGGGACTTTCCGGTGGCAATTTGTTGGAACGTAATGTCGACCGTTCCGGAGTACGTTTGAAAACTTTCATCGCTCAAATCGACAAACAGTTCGTAGGACACCGGTGCCGATACGTTGGGCAGCACGTACGACGATGCTTCAACGAGCTTAGCAGATACATTTGGCACCCCAAGTCCCAAGTGGCCATTTTTGACCGACCGTGCACCGATCGCACCCACTCGTGGAGCACGCAGTAACACACAGAGCAGTGCCACGGCCCATACCCTCAAACAGAACATCGTGGCACGGTGGTTTCGTACGAACTAATCAACCACTCGAGGAACTCCGATTTGATTAGCGTTTGGTATCGCGCAAGATAAAGACAATCACGTGGATTCGCGAGAGTGTTTGCGGCGAAGCAGAAAGACTGACCACAGCTTGATAAAAACACACAGCCACAGTGTTGCTGGTTGTTACGCTTTTATCTCTGATAATGAGCATTTGGGTGTGTTGGAAAAAAAGCGTCCCACATTTGAGCCTATTTGCTTATCCGGCGCCAAACAAGT
>NW_026457192.1:0-1961 GCF_943734635.1 Anopheles cruzii | reverse complement strand
AAGATCGTCCGCCTTGTTTTTTGGTTAGGAAAGAATTTCCTAACAGTGCTACAAACCCAACAATATGTTGTACATTGTATCGGTTATGGCTTCAACGTAACGTTCCGTCGTCTGTCTGAACCCCAGAAGATGATGTTGCTTCGCAGCACAGGTCTTTAATAGATTATTTAACTTTCATTCAGTAACAACCACAACCACAAGTTGGTTTACTTCCGAAGCTACTCATCGCGCTTCGAAGCAGTCGTTAGGCATCTTAATGGGGCAATAGCAAGACAGTGCCAAGATAGGTAGTAAAACCTAAATAAAATAGCGCTCGCGTTGGGCAAAGGTTTAACGGATAAACATCCACCCTTGGGAGTGGTCATTAAAGTATTGCAATAAACCAGAAAGCCACATACGAGGCCAGCGAGAAGCGTTAGGACGAAGTGGTAGCACTTTAGGAGCTTCATTTGACCGTCCGTGGGGAGATAAAACAAGGACGCATACCGTGCGCGAAGGCGACCGCAGTGATAAACACTACTCGGGCAATACTCTGCCCATTAACATAAGTGGATTCTATTGTTTTAGAGTGGAGTCTACCAGTTTCGCGTGCTGAGGATGTCCTTTTTCTGCATGCAAATGAATGCCGATTCAATTCCGTGCACCGCGTGTTGCAATATTCATGATGATAAATTGTGCCCACTGTCACCGGCCGGAAGGCAGACGGAAGGAAAGTAAGGTTCCACCATTACACTACTTCTGCTCCACCAACGTGACAACAATTTTCCACTGATTGCCATTAATTAGACCGCGGAGCGCGCGATAAAGCGGTTTAAAAAATGGACTTCTTTCAGTTCGGAGCGCCTGATAGGTATGCAACCCGATTACACCTCACTCAGTGCGAAGTGAAGTGAATTCGCTTCCTGCTCGAGTCGGTGGTGATGGCATTGGCAACCGGCAATGACGGAGCAGGAAATGGTCAGTTTTCCCCATTGCACGAAACTGGTGCGCCAACGAATAGATCATTTGCGGCTTTGTCCGTTGGTGACCTGTTCCACAGAAAATGCTGGCCACTAGCCGCTGCACTTACACGCGATTTGGCACCATTTCGCTCGAGCTCGAAAGGACCTTGGCGAGCTAACGACGACGACGACACACTGTGGGCCGAAACAAATGACCGGCGGCCGTTGAAAAATACAACACAGGAAGACGTAGGAATTTGTGACCCGGCGCGGACGCGGATAACTAATAGCAACCGGAAGCGCGGCGAATAATGCAGTGCCCTGAGAATTGGGGACACAGGGAACAGTGATTCAGTGACCCAATTTCGCCGGTCAGGAAGTACTTTTGCCAGGGATTCGCCCTGGAGTACGTCAGAAAGAGGGAAAGCCCAAGCATTTCCGGTCCGGTTTGGTGGTCCGGAGGCACGCGAAGTCCATTTTTAAGGAACCTTCTTTTCACTTCAATGTAGGTTTGTGGGCTACAATAATCCCACAAAAATTCTAATCGTCTGGAATACTCCTTTTCGAAATATTAAAACAATTTGCCATTGGCGCAAATTTTCACAAAATTTTCCGGTTCCGTTTCCCATTAGATAACGTTAAGTTCTATCTTCGTTGCACTGTGTTGACTCGCGTGGAAAAGTTTGTCGATAAATGGAGAAGGAAATTACATCCGGGTTGAAGAGTTCGCAACTCTTTCTTCCGGAAGGAAAGAAAATCGGCCATGACAACGGTACCGGATATTCCCGGAAGATGAAGATGCATTTCCAAGCGGACCAAACCTTGGGCTGGGGCAGAAAACTTTTGCAATAATACCCAAAGCCCGTTATATGGATGTGAAAAGAAAACTCCAATCGTTAGACTAATTTTCATTCCGATTGCCCTGTCCGAAGGCTTCCTTTTCCGTTTCAATTGCTTTCCGATTGGCTGCACCACAATGCTTGATGAGAGATTAACTCGAAAGAGAGTTCGAAATGTTTA
>NW_026457191.1:0-1962 GCF_943734635.1 Anopheles cruzii | reverse complement strand
CCCCCATTACCTGCCCACGTTACCCACGTTAGTAGCGCCACGTGGCCTCGTAGCTCGTGCACGGAATGTCATCGCCACAGTGATCCTGGACCCAACCAAGGCAGGCAGGATCCCGGATTCCAGGATTTTATTACCCGCTCCGCGTTCTGTGCGGTGGCTGCAAACGGTGATTGGGGGGGGAACCAGGAAGGAAACTCCGGTGTGGGGTGCGGGGGTGGTTGCGGGGCAACCGTCCCTCGCAGACGCAGCAGCAGCAGCAGTGCAGTGCGGTTCCGCCGCCGCCGGTTTTGAAGATGATTATTAATCATTATTCAACATGAACCGTTCGGTTGGTGTCGTGAATAATTTTGCATCACTAATTAACCTCCCTTCGTCCTTCCGTCACGGAACCGCACTATACCGCAGGAACCGCACAACTGCGGATTGGAGTCATCGCTACCGTGCCGGGACACCCTCCCCTCCCCCTCCCCCGACGGTACCGCTTCTCACGAAACGGTGATCCTTCTCTCTGCTCTGCTCTGCTCTGCATCTACATCTTCCTTCCTTGGTCCTTTCCTTTATTCGCCCCGTTTCTTGAGCTCCGACCACCGTTCGCGCCGTGAATCACTTGTGTTTTTGCATCCCCGCGCTCCCTGCCCCGCCCCACCCAATGGCAGGGATTTGCCAAGGACCCGAAATCTGTCCCAAACCCGGGGGGGGGGGGGGGGGGGGGGGGGGGCAAAAAAAAGGGAAACCATCGGAAGAAACAAAACATCGGAAAACGGTGCCAAGGCGAGCCGCGAGGAGACGGGGGGCGCGGAGTGGTGGGGGATAGAAATTAACGGAAAGGCCCCCCGCGCGGAAAAACGGAGATGAGAGCAAACTGAGAGAGAGAGACAAACATTCGGCCCTGGGTCGGTCGAGTGAGTGACATTTTAAATTTTTACATCCCTCCCCCCCCCCCACCCCCCCCTTCTACGCCTGAGCGAACCCTCGCGGTGCGGATGCGGTCCACAAATCAAACCGCAACCGCGGGCGGCGGCGGCTGATGGCAAGGACAATGGGCCGCATTCCCGCCGAATGTCTCGGGCGGTGTCTCGCGGGCTGTGCGTGCGTGTGTGGCTTGCTAACTTTTCTTTCCTTTTTCTTGCCTTACGGGGGTGGGTGCGATGCGGTGCGGTGTGCGGAGGGAGCGTATGGTTCCGGAAACGACACGGCCACGGAACGTGGAATTGGGCTTCGTCCGAAACTCGCACTCTTTGCGCGCGCCCAAAGAGAACGAAGAGAAGGACGAGTGGGGTTCGGTGGGGTGGGGGGGGGGAGGGTGAATTAAAATAATTCTGTTTTTTTTTTCTCCTCTTGCCGTTTGTATCCTCCCCAGCCTCCAGCGGAGCGGTGGCCGCATTAGCATAATGACTAACTTAAGCGAATGTGATTTCAATCTCTGTCGGATTTTATTTTATTTCATTTTCCCCCTCGCGCACTAGGTTGGAGCGAAGGGCCAGTGGAAGGTGGGTTGGTCAGGGCGGGTAGTGAAGGCCGGGGATGAAGGCCGGGCTCGGACGAGCGGGTCTCAGCGGATCAGCGGTGTGCGTTTGGCAGAGTCAGTCAATAAATCCGGACCCGGGGGCAGAGGACGCTTTCCTTCCGCCAGGCATGGGTGGCATGGGGGTGAGGGGCGGAGTGGGTGAATGGGGTGGGAGTTTTTCGCCGTGGTGATGCAACCAGTAGTACCAGCACACTGCACAACCACCATCACCCACGGGGAACCATGGAGCCTTCTGCTGGTGTGCGCCGTTTCTTGAAGAAAGTGGCCCACCCCATCAAATCCAAGCATCAACCCGACACACGCGGAATCCCGCGTGGGTGTGTGGGGGAGGGTAGGGGGTTACGGGGCGTGATGGTTGCGTATTCAAATGAGCCGCCAGCAGCTTTGACAGTCTAGACGGGAGACAAATGTCCTTCACATCACAGCTGCCACAT
>NW_026457190.1:0-1962 GCF_943734635.1 Anopheles cruzii | reverse complement strand
ATGTGGCAGCTGTGATGTGAAGGACATTTGTCTCCCGTCTAGACTGTCAAAGCTGCTGGCGGCTCATTTGAATACGCAACCATCACGCCCCGTAACCCCCTACCCTCCCCCACACACCCACGCGGGATTCCGCGTGTGTCGGGTTGATGCTTGGATTTGATGGGGTGGGCCACTTTCTTCAAGAAACGGCGCACACCAGCAGAAGGCTCCATGGTTCCCCGTGGGTGATGGTGGTTGTGCAGTGTGCTGGTACTACTGGTTGCATCACCACGGCGAAAAACTCCCACCCCATTCACCCACTCCGCCCCTCACCCCCATGCCACCCATGCCTGGCGGAAGGAAAGCGTCCTCTGCCCCCGGGTCCGGATTTATTGACTGACTCTGCCAAACGCACACCGCTGATCCGCTGAGACCCGCTCGTCCGAGCCCGGCCTTCATCCCCGGCCTTCACTACCCGCCCTGACCAACCCACCTTCCACTGGCCCTTCGCTCCAACCTAGTGCGCGAGGGGGAAAATGAAATAAAATAAAATCCGACAGAGATTGAAATCACATTCGCTTAAGTTAGTCATTATGCTAATGCGGCCACCGCTCCGCTGGAGGCTGGGGAGGATACAAACGGCAAGAGGAGAAAAAAAAAACAGAATTATTTTAATTCACCCTCCCCCCCCCCACCCCACCGAACCCCACTCGTCCTTCTCTTCGTTCTCTTTGGGCGCGCGCAAAGAGTGCGAGTTTCGGACGAAGCCCAATTCCACGTTCCGTGGCCGTGTCGTTTCCGGAACCATACGCTCCCTCCGCACACCGCACCGCATCGCACCCACCCCCGTAAGGCAAGAAAAAGGAAAGAAAAGTTAGCAAGCCACACACGCACGCACAGCCCGCGAGACACCGCCCGAGACATTCGGCGGGAATGCGGCCCATTGTCCTTGCCATCAGCCGCCGCCGCCCGCGGTTGCGGTTTGATTTGTGGACCGCATCCGCACCGCGAGGGTTCGCTCAGGCGTAGAAGGGGGGGGTGGGGGGGGGGGAGGGATGTAAAAATTTAAAATGTCACTCACTCGACCGACCCAGGGCCGAATGTTTGTCTCTCTCTCTCAGTTTGCTCTCATCTCCGTTTTTCCGCGCGGGGGGCCTTTCCGTTAATTTCTATCCCCCACCACTCCGCGCCCCCCGTCTCCTCGCGGCTCGCCTTGGCACCGTTTTCCGATGTTTTGTTTCTTCCGATGGTTTCCCTTTTTTTTGCCCCCCCCCCCCCCCCCCCCCCCCCCCGGGTTTGGGACAGATTTCGGGTCCTTGGCAAATCCCTGCCATTGGGTGGGGCGGGGCAGGGAGCGCGGGGATGCAAAAACACAAGTGATTCACGGCGCGAACGGTGGTCGGAGCTCAAGAAACGGGGCGAATAAAGGAAAGGACCAAGGAAGGAAGATGTAGATGCAGAGCAGAGCAGAGCAGAGAGAAGGATCACCGTTTCGTGAGAAGCGGTACCGTCGGGGGAGGGGGAGGGGAGGGTGTCCCGGCACGGTAGCGATGACTCCAATCCGCAGTTGTGCGGTTCCTGCGGTATAGTGCGGTTCCGTGACGGAAGGACGAAGGGAGGTTAATTAGTGATGCAAAATTATTCACGACACCAACCGAACGGTTCATGTTGAATAATGATTAATAATCATCTTCAAAACCGGCGGCGGCGGAACCGCACTGCACTGCTGCTGCTGCTGCGTCTGCGAGGGACGGTTGCCCCGCAACCACCCCCGCACCCCACACCGGAGTTTCCTTCCTGGTTCCCCCCCCAATCACCGTTTGCAGCCACCGCACAGAACGCGGAGCGGGTAATAAAATCCTGGAATCCGGGATCCTGCCTGCCTTGGTTGGGTCCAGGATCACTGTGGCGATGACATTCCGTGCACGAGCTACGAGGCCACGTGGCGCTACTAACGTGGGTAACGTGGGCAGGTAATGGGGG
>NW_026457189.1:0-1962 GCF_943734635.1 Anopheles cruzii | reverse complement strand
ATGTGGCAGCTGTGATGTGAAGGACATTTGTCTCCCGTCTAGACTGTCAAAGCTGCTGGCGGCTCATTTGAATACGCAACCATCACGCCCCGTAACCCCCTACCCTCCCCCACACACCCACGCGGGATTCCGCGTGTGTCGGGTTGATGCTTGGATTTGATGGGGTGGGCCACTTTCTTCAAGAAACGGCGCACACCAGCAGAAGGCTCCATGGTTCCCCGTGGGTGATGGTGGTTGTGCAGTGTGCTGGTACTACTGGTTGCATCACCACGGCGAAAAACTCCCACCCCATTCACCCACTCCGCCCCTCACCCCCATGCCACCCATGCCTGGCGGAAGGAAAGCGTCCTCTGCCCCCGGGTCCGGATTTATTGACTGACTCTGCCAAACGCACACCGCTGATCCGCTGAGACCCGCTCGTCCGAGCCCGGCCTTCATCCCCGGCCTTCACTACCCGCCCTGACCAACCCACCTTCCACTGGCCCTTCGCTCCAACCTAGTGCGCGAGGGGGAAAATGAAATAAAATAAAATCCGACAGAGATTGAAATCACATTCGCTTAAGTTAGTCATTATGCTAATGCGGCCACCGCTCCGCTGGAGGCTGGGGAGGATACAAACGGCAAGAGGAGAAAAAAAAAACAGAATTATTTTAATTCACCCTCCCCCCCCCCACCCCACCGAACCCCACTCGTCCTTCTCTTCGTTCTCTTTGGGCGCGCGCAAAGAGTGCGAGTTTCGGACGAAGCCCAATTCCACGTTCCGTGGCCGTGTCGTTTCCGGAACCATACGCTCCCTCCGCACACCGCACCGCATCGCACCCACCCCCGTAAGGCAAGAAAAAGGAAAGAAAAGTTAGCAAGCCACACACGCACGCACAGCCCGCGAGACACCGCCCGAGACATTCGGCGGGAATGCGGCCCATTGTCCTTGCCATCAGCCGCCGCCGCCCGCGGTTGCGGTTTGATTTGTGGACCGCATCCGCACCGCGAGGGTTCGCTCAGGCGTAGAAGGGGGGGGTGGGGGGGGGGGAGGGATGTAAAAATTTAAAATGTCACTCACTCGACCGACCCAGGGCCGAATGTTTGTCTCTCTCTCTCAGTTTGCTCTCATCTCCGTTTTTCCGCGCGGGGGGCCTTTCCGTTAATTTCTATCCCCCACCACTCCGCGCCCCCCGTCTCCTCGCGGCTCGCCTTGGCACCGTTTTCCGATGTTTTGTTTCTTCCGATGGTTTCCCTTTTTTTTGCCCCCCCCCCCCCCCCCCCCCCCCCCCGGGTTTGGGACAGATTTCGGGTCCTTGGCAAATCCCTGCCATTGGGTGGGGCGGGGCAGGGAGCGCGGGGATGCAAAAACACAAGTGATTCACGGCGCGAACGGTGGTCGGAGCTCAAGAAACGGGGCGAATAAAGGAAAGGACCAAGGAAGGAAGATGTAGATGCAGAGCAGAGCAGAGCAGAGAGAAGGATCACCGTTTCGTGAGAAGCGGTACCGTCGGGGGAGGGGGAGGGGAGGGTGTCCCGGCACGGTAGCGATGACTCCAATCCGCAGTTGTGCGGTTCCTGCGGTATAGTGCGGTTCCGTGACGGAAGGACGAAGGGAGGTTAATTAGTGATGCAAAATTATTCACGACACCAACCGAACGGTTCATGTTGAATAATGATTAATAATCATCTTCAAAACCGGCGGCGGCGGAACCGCACTGCACTGCTGCTGCTGCTGCGTCTGCGAGGGACGGTTGCCCCGCAACCACCCCCGCACCCCACACCGGAGTTTCCTTCCTGGTTCCCCCCCCAATCACCGTTTGCAGCCACCGCACAGAACGCGGAGCGGGTAATAAAATCCTGGAATCCGGGATCCTGCCTGCCTTGGTTGGGTCCAGGATCACTGTGGCGATGACATTCCGTGCACGAGCTACGAGGCCACGTGGCGCTACTAACGTGGGTAACGTGGGCAGGTAATGGGGG
>NW_026457188.1:0-1962 GCF_943734635.1 Anopheles cruzii | reverse complement strand
CCCCCATTACCTGCCCACGTTACCCACGTTAGTAGCGCCACGTGGCCTCGTAGCTCGTGCACGGAATGTCATCGCCACAGTGATCCTGGACCCAACCAAGGCAGGCAGGATCCCGGATTCCAGGATTTTATTACCCGCTCCGCGTTCTGTGCGGTGGCTGCAAACGGTGATTGGGGGGGGAACCAGGAAGGAAACTCCGGTGTGGGGTGCGGGGGTGGTTGCGGGGCAACCGTCCCTCGCAGACGCAGCAGCAGCAGCAGTGCAGTGCGGTTCCGCCGCCGCCGGTTTTGAAGATGATTATTAATCATTATTCAACATGAACCGTTCGGTTGGTGTCGTGAATAATTTTGCATCACTAATTAACCTCCCTTCGTCCTTCCGTCACGGAACCGCACTATACCGCAGGAACCGCACAACTGCGGATTGGAGTCATCGCTACCGTGCCGGGACACCCTCCCCTCCCCCTCCCCCGACGGTACCGCTTCTCACGAAACGGTGATCCTTCTCTCTGCTCTGCTCTGCTCTGCATCTACATCTTCCTTCCTTGGTCCTTTCCTTTATTCGCCCCGTTTCTTGAGCTCCGACCACCGTTCGCGCCGTGAATCACTTGTGTTTTTGCATCCCCGCGCTCCCTGCCCCGCCCCACCCAATGGCAGGGATTTGCCAAGGACCCGAAATCTGTCCCAAACCCGGGGGGGGGGGGGGGGGGGGGGGGGGGCAAAAAAAAGGGAAACCATCGGAAGAAACAAAACATCGGAAAACGGTGCCAAGGCGAGCCGCGAGGAGACGGGGGGCGCGGAGTGGTGGGGGATAGAAATTAACGGAAAGGCCCCCCGCGCGGAAAAACGGAGATGAGAGCAAACTGAGAGAGAGAGACAAACATTCGGCCCTGGGTCGGTCGAGTGAGTGACATTTTAAATTTTTACATCCCTCCCCCCCCCCCACCCCCCCCTTCTACGCCTGAGCGAACCCTCGCGGTGCGGATGCGGTCCACAAATCAAACCGCAACCGCGGGCGGCGGCGGCTGATGGCAAGGACAATGGGCCGCATTCCCGCCGAATGTCTCGGGCGGTGTCTCGCGGGCTGTGCGTGCGTGTGTGGCTTGCTAACTTTTCTTTCCTTTTTCTTGCCTTACGGGGGTGGGTGCGATGCGGTGCGGTGTGCGGAGGGAGCGTATGGTTCCGGAAACGACACGGCCACGGAACGTGGAATTGGGCTTCGTCCGAAACTCGCACTCTTTGCGCGCGCCCAAAGAGAACGAAGAGAAGGACGAGTGGGGTTCGGTGGGGTGGGGGGGGGGAGGGTGAATTAAAATAATTCTGTTTTTTTTTTCTCCTCTTGCCGTTTGTATCCTCCCCAGCCTCCAGCGGAGCGGTGGCCGCATTAGCATAATGACTAACTTAAGCGAATGTGATTTCAATCTCTGTCGGATTTTATTTTATTTCATTTTCCCCCTCGCGCACTAGGTTGGAGCGAAGGGCCAGTGGAAGGTGGGTTGGTCAGGGCGGGTAGTGAAGGCCGGGGATGAAGGCCGGGCTCGGACGAGCGGGTCTCAGCGGATCAGCGGTGTGCGTTTGGCAGAGTCAGTCAATAAATCCGGACCCGGGGGCAGAGGACGCTTTCCTTCCGCCAGGCATGGGTGGCATGGGGGTGAGGGGCGGAGTGGGTGAATGGGGTGGGAGTTTTTCGCCGTGGTGATGCAACCAGTAGTACCAGCACACTGCACAACCACCATCACCCACGGGGAACCATGGAGCCTTCTGCTGGTGTGCGCCGTTTCTTGAAGAAAGTGGCCCACCCCATCAAATCCAAGCATCAACCCGACACACGCGGAATCCCGCGTGGGTGTGTGGGGGAGGGTAGGGGGTTACGGGGCGTGATGGTTGCGTATTCAAATGAGCCGCCAGCAGCTTTGACAGTCTAGACGGGAGACAAATGTCCTTCACATCACAGCTGCCACAT
>NW_026457187.1:1329-2053 GCF_943734635.1 Anopheles cruzii | reverse complement strand
CATTGATGGCGATAGTGTTATTGCATTCATCGCTGTTTCAGTTAGAACACTACTTTTGTTATTTTCAAAACAATGGATCCAAAACAATTTCGTGTTTTAATTTTACACTGCTTCTTGGTGGAAAAAAATACCGTTCAAGCGAAACAATAGCTTGTGTTATAAGGACTTCGTTCTATCTGGAACAACAATAAAACTGACTGGTTTGCTGGAATGATAGCGCTGGAACGATTGTTTATCTCTTGATTGAGCTTTTTTTTCGGCAACAAACGCTGCGCGGTCTTGGCCTGCACCAGAGACAATGTTAATATCTGACGCTCTCTGTAACGATTCGTTTTTACGGGTGGGGTTGTTAGCAGGAATCCTTAGTTTCTCTTTATTTTATTAAACCTTTACCAATTTTTCACTGCTTAGTTGTTTTGTTATTTAAAAGATTTCTTATTTTATTCACAGTTCAAGAATATTAATTTTATTGCGTTAATTCAGCAAACATACAAAATTCATTCTTATACAAACTCAAACTTGAATAGGCAATGAAGATTAATGAGGTTCAGCCTTATTGTGAATTTTTGAGTGACGTATTAGACTGCTTGATTGGGTAAACGCTTTGTCACAGACTTTACACTTGTATAGCTTCTCGCCGGTGTGAGTGCGGATATGAATCTTTAGGCTAGATGAGTGTGCGAACCTTGATGAACAATGCGGACACTGCTGCTGTTGGTCCTTA
>NW_026457187.1:0-1229 GCF_943734635.1 Anopheles cruzii | reverse complement strand
CTTATGGTTTTTGGGATGGCTTTTACTATGAACGTTCCGGGTTCCGAGACCCAAGACGTTTCGAATTGATTCTGCTGCTGAATCATCAACAGACGTATTGTCAGCCACGGCCACAGGATGATCTTTTTGATTCTGACCGATCGATAACAAAGGATTTGTTTTTTGGTTATCTTGTTCAATATCCAGAACATCATTCGTTGTTTGCAGCTGATGCTGCTCATCGACCTCTTCGTCCTCTGATTTGATTGCAATTGGATTGTCTTCCGCCTCGAATAAATCATCCGGTATTTCGCCGCAACATTCATATGTCATGTTCGCTTGATGAACAGTATAACACTTCTTGTGCACATCCTTCGGTGTATCCGGTGAGGAAACTTCGGTTTTAATTGACAGTTCTGTTCCAACCGTTTGTTCACCAGAGTGGTCGGGATCTTCTTGAGTGATTTGTGATTCATTCTTCGCTTTGTTCTGCTTTTTCAAACGCGCTTCGCACATCGTGCACAAATACGATGGAACTCCAGGAGAGAATTCAATCTGTAAAAATAAGAGTCTCATAGAACAGTCTTCCTGGTGGAAAAAGGTAAGATGTCTGTTGTTACAATGTTGCTACCTGAGCACCGGTGCATTCGGAGAGCTTTTGTAGTTTATATTGTCCGGAATCTTCGTTCGCTAGAGGCTCCAAAGCATCATCGTTCGACAGACACCATCGACATACTTTTGCGCTTCTGGAAAATAATTCGCTATCATACCTTTTAATCCTTATTGAACATGAACTTACTCAACATCATCTTCTTTCTTAATCACTGCCCAAGGTTCCATTTTCACTGCAATCGTTTATTTAAGCGATTCTGTTAATGTTCACTTTGCACTTGTTTATTAAACAGAGATTGCTTCAATGGAATCTGCCTATTAACAATCTCGATTTCTGACAGCTTCTGGGCGCGAAAATTCGTAAACAATGGCGCTCCTGAGAGTGGGTAGTTTGACAAGCACTGAGGGCACTCATTTCGATCATTTATTAAAGCGATTCTATGATTTGGGGTCAGGGCTGCTTTCGATTTGAATCGGAATTGCGGTTATCTATTTATTAAAACATGAAATACAACATCAAAGTTCTACTTCGCTGATCTTCTTCGTCACTTCATTCCATGTTCTTCCTTTAGAAAGCTAGTGTAGGTAAACCCTTTCCAGAGAACGTCAACTTTTGTAAGCATTAAAATATCGTCGGA
>NW_026457186.1:0-1963 GCF_943734635.1 Anopheles cruzii | reverse complement strand
TTTTACGGACGGGATTGTTAGCCCCGCGCCAACCCCCCTGTCACGCCAGTATCGTGAATCGAAACCATGGCCGGTTGAGTTACAACCGATCCCGGGATTCGAACCACGGCCAGCTGCGCTGACAGCGAAGAGCGTTACCGACTGCTCTATCAGCGGGGGCTAATAAAAGACCGGTGGCATCAAATCTGGTGATCTTGGTGGCCAGTTAGTCGTCCAGGGAACAGTGGTCGCAATAAATGGGTTGTTAGTAATGCTGTGTGTTGTGTTGCACCGTCCTATTGGAACCAGCAATAGACCATGTTTGCCTCACGACCAATTGACATCACAAAATCCGTTATAATGGCCAGATAACGATCCCCATTGACGGTTGGTCGTAAAAAGGCTGTTGTTGGATTAATTCAGGGTTTTCGGTAGCATAAAACCGAAATTTTTGTTTATTTACACCGCCATTCAACATAAAATGTGTCTCGTCAGACATTTCGTCAAAACATGCCAAAAGGTTATGAGATGGCTCAATGTTTCTACTTCCTATGGCTCACCCTGTATATTTTGATAAATATACAACATAAACACTTGCTCAAAAATATGTATTTTGATTTGTTAAGCAATTTTGGATTTTTTGATAATAAATTTGTTTAATTGTGAAATTCTGGAAACTAAAATAGGGATAGTTGATGCCCTGCAAAAATATTATAAAACGTGAATCTGTAGACATAATGAATGCGAAATTTTAGAACGAGGAACTGTTTGCCACCTAACGTGAGCTCTGAATAATTAAGTCTAATAATAAGAATATTTACAAATAAATTGACTAATGTATAAGAAATAGCTATAAAAAATGTAATACAAGCGCATGTTGCTTCACTGCTTCTGGACCGCCGTGACATGGATCACCAGTATCTGTGTTTTATTCATTTCGACAACCGTACCCGATGCCCGTTCAACCTTCCGCTGGCACCGGGTTTCGATCAACCTCCCCGGCTCTGGAAACTTATTGCAAAATATGTATTCCACATCTTCCAGCCGCCGACCGAAGCTCGGCAGATACCGAAAAGCGGAATGTAAAAATCGCCAAGATGTAAATCGAGAACGGAAGTGCGCGATGCTCCGATTCCGGACGTACGCCGGCGTGTCGTGGAACGTGGCAGGGAAAAAAGAATCCTCGCCCCGGGGAAAGTAATGCGGCCGACATGAAAGCGAAAATGTTTGCCCGAGGTGCTCCACCACACCGACCGATCGGCACCGAGGGTGGCAGATTTGTTTCCCCCTAATGTTTTCCAATCAATTCCACCGACAAAGTTACAGTGACGCCGGACCGATTTTCTTCGACGTTTGCATTCCCGGCTCTCCATTTCTGGTCCGTCCGGCCGCCGCTAGATGGTTTGTCGATTGTTTTTAGATTTTTCCACCGCCTTTGATTGCACACGCTTCGCTTTTCACTTCCGATGCCGAGTCCGAGTTTTTCTCGTTTGCGCCACTTCGTTGCTGTCGCTGCGGATACACCATGTTGACACGCGGTCGTGGCGGTTGAGTGTCCCGCCAGCGGTTGGCGCTGGGATGGGTGTACATTTTAGGCATCCTTACATGCTGATCCTGGCAGCTGCTTCCGATTCCACGTTGATGCCAGCGTGCGGCGTACCGGACTGATGGTGGGCCGCCGAACGATGATGATATTAATAACAACAAACATCAATCTACGCTAACAAGCGCACCGAAACTACACGCGGCGCATGCAAAAGAATGTCTTCCACCCAGAATGGGGGATTTTTTGGAAAGCAATCGGAGGGAAGCTGGCAGATCACTTCGAATGCTGTTGTCGTTCGCTCGGTTGTTATCGTGGTGCTCTGCTCAGTGCCCAGTCCACAAACTTGTGTCGCAGTCTGGCCGTTTGGTCCATGTTTCGGAGCGTAAAGCACAGAAATGTCTTTTATGAGACTGTTGTGCTGTCTATCAATTACTGAAA
>NW_026457185.1:0-1963 GCF_943734635.1 Anopheles cruzii | reverse complement strand
TCGCAGCCGCTGCTAGTGAGTCCGAGAGAGACAGTTTCTTATCTTCTCCGGCACCGAAAAGTGGTCGAATGTCGTTTGGCAAGATGGTAAAAAAATACTCGATCACTCGCGCCGCAATCACAGGCGCGATGGACGCGATGATAGCGCAATGAACCGCGAAACGCAATGTGTGTATCTGTGTGTGTAGCATTACTCCGACCCACCAATTGGTGATTTTGGCAAATAAAAGGAGCAGAGCACCCGAAAATCGGTCTTCAGAGTGTTAACTCTTGTAGACCGTGACTGATCGGTCGACTTCAATACCCTCCGGCTTCTCAACACGCGCTCATCTCAGTCTCAGTTCATCAGTGATCCCTATTTTCCTTAACCACCAGACAATCTCGTTTCCGTCGATCCCCACGATGGCCCAGCCAAACAGGTGCGTACCAAGGTGCGCTTGTTTACCGGTTGACCGTGACCGTCGTCGCGTTCGAATACGCACTTTTTGTGTGTCGCAAAAAGTGTCCGACCCAAGTGATGCAATCTCTAGTTTGTTTGAAATTCCCCAGTTTTCTGGACTTAGTTGATCGTTTGGTAAAACCCGCGCCACGTGTGAAAGGGAACTTTATTTTATAGTTGTTGCAAATCAAACAACAGCGTGTGCAAGCTCACCGGAACACGTGCACGCGATACAGTTCCCTATAGTGCATGTGCACGTGTTCCCTATAGTGCATTGTAGAATTAATTACGTTCAAATTCAGATACGTCGGTGCTTAGCGGGGGGGGCTATGAGTGAAGCTCTTTATTGAAACAAACGCACTTCATGCCTCACGGAATTACCTTCCACAAAGAGTGTACTAATTACTGAGAGGGGTCTGATTACTGAAATTCAAATCCTGTTCCATCTGAAGACTCTGACCCGGTCAGACGGAAGATCGTTTCAATGGCTTCATTCTGGTGCTCCGCGAGAAAGACTTCTGGTTAATAAAACGTATCGATAACAGGGAAGATTCAGGGCCTGAACAAGTTTAAAAAATAGAGCAACTGATTTGCATTAACTGCGCTCAAATCATTCTTGACAAAAACTGCTATAGATAATTAGTTGCATCGGTCGTTATTTGGTTACAAATTTTGATCGAATATTTACGCTGGGTTTAGTGCAAAACAGTACCATAGTCCCGGCTTCCGTCGCTAACCCCCTTCAATTGCTCTATTATCAGCCTGTTCCCTGGGTGATATCTAACGATACACTAATCCCATTCTATTGTAGTGGATTCATCGAGTAGTAGACATGACATAAGAAAGGACCGAATACTTAAAGGGCCACCGGTGCGTCATTGTAAAGTTCATTGCCAGCCGCGAACAGAGTGACCCACCAAATAGCACCAGCAAATCGCGCGCGTTCGGGGATGGTTCTTAGGGCACTATCACCAGTTGCTGATAAAGATTCTTTTAAGTCAGTCCCACGGCCCGAATACCAACTTTTTTCTACTCAGTTTCTGAACCTACGTCATTTCGCATCGCCGTAGTGTGTTTTTGCGAACTCTAGATTATTCAATTTTCAACACACTGCTCCAGAGCAATCAAAAGTGATGGGCAACACAATACAGTAATTTAAATAATTTGGCTTCCACGAACAGACCACTGATAAGAGGGTTATCTGAAATGAAAATTATGGGTTATCTGAAAATTATGAAAATGTTTACCAAAATGCTGGGCGCACCTTCTGGGTACTGTATTGCGAATTAAAAATTAAGTACTAATCAACTGTCCCAGCGGTTCATGATAGCAGCTATCATGAATACACTTTCAAAATACTTTCGTTGGCTGAAATAAAAAAAACGGAACGCACTGATTAACGGTTTCCCACGCCAACACTTCCCTAAGCGCCGCACAGCCTTAACTAGTTTCGTCTCAAGCAGCAAAGGATCTTTCAGATAAAAGATCCAAAGATCGTTGTCCCATTTAAGGAGTTTCATTTGAC
>NW_026457184.1:0-1963 GCF_943734635.1 Anopheles cruzii | reverse complement strand
TTTTACGGACGGGATTGTTAGCCCCGCGCCAACCCCCCTGTCACGCCAGTATCGTGAATCGAAACCATGGCCGGTTGAGTTACAACCGATCCCGGGATTCGAACCACGGCCAGCTGCGCTGACAGCGAAGAGCGTTACCGACTGCTCTATCAGCGGGGGCTAATAAAAGACCGGTGGCATCAAATCTGGTGATCTTGGTGGCCAGTTAGTCGTCCAGGGAACAGTGGTCGCAATAAATGGGTTGTTAGTAATGCTGTGTGTTGTGTTGCACCGTCCTATTGGAACCAGCAATAGACCATGTTTGCCTCACGACCAATTGACATCACAAAATCCGTTATAATGGCCAGATAACGATCCCCATTGACGGTTGGTCGTAAAAAGGCTGTTGTTGGATTAATTCAGGGTTTTCGGTAGCATAAAACCGAAATTTTTGTTTATTTACACCGCCATTCAACATAAAATGTGTCTCGTCAGACATTTCGTCAAAACATGCCAAAAGGTTATGAGATGGCTCAATGTTTCTACTTCCTATGGCTCACCCTGTATATTTTGATAAATATACAACATAAACACTTGCTCAAAAATATGTATTTTGATTTGTTAAGCAATTTTGGATTTTTTGATAATAAATTTGTTTAATTGTGAAATTCTGGAAACTAAAATAGGGATAGTTGATGCCCTGCAAAAATATTATAAAACGTGAATCTGTAGACATAATGAATGCGAAATTTTAGAACGAGGAACTGTTTGCCACCTAACGTGAGCTCTGAATAATTAAGTCTAATAATAAGAATATTTACAAATAAATTGACTAATGTATAAGAAATAGCTATAAAAAATGTAATACAAGCGCATGTTGCTTCACTGCTTCTGGACCGCCGTGACATGGATCACCAGTATCTGTGTTTTATTCATTTCGACAACCGTACCCGATGCCCGTTCAACCTTCCGCTGGCACCGGGTTTCGATCAACCTCCCCGGCTCTGGAAACTTATTGCAAAATATGTATTCCACATCTTCCAGCCGCCGACCGAAGCTCGGCAGATACCGAAAAGCGGAATGTAAAAATCGCCAAGATGTAAATCGAGAACGGAAGTGCGCGATGCTCCGATTCCGGACGTACGCCGGCGTGTCGTGGAACGTGGCAGGGAAAAAAGAATCCTCGCCCCGGGGAAAGTAATGCGGCCGACATGAAAGCGAAAATGTTTGCCCGAGGTGCTCCACCACACCGACCGATCGGCACCGAGGGTGGCAGATTTGTTTCCCCCTAATGTTTTCCAATCAATTCCACCGACAAAGTTACAGTGACGCCGGACCGATTTTCTTCGACGTTTGCATTCCCGGCTCTCCATTTCTGGTCCGTCCGGCCGCCGCTAGATGGTTTGTCGATTGTTTTTAGATTTTTCCACCGCCTTTGATTGCACACGCTTCGCTTTTCACTTCCGATGCCGAGTCCGAGTTTTTCTCGTTTGCGCCACTTCGTTGCTGTCGCTGCGGATACACCATGTTGACACGCGGTCGTGGCGGTTGAGTGTCCCGCCAGCGGTTGGCGCTGGGATGGGTGTACATTTTAGGCATCCTTACATGCTGATCCTGGCAGCTGCTTCCGATTCCACGTTGATGCCAGCGTGCGGCGTACCGGACTGATGGTGGGCCGCCGAACGATGATGATATTAATAACAACAAACATCAATCTACGCTAACAAGCGCACCGAAACTACACGCGGCGCATGCAAAAGAATGTCTTCCACCCAGAATGGGGGATTTTTTGGAAAGCAATCGGAGGGAAGCTGGCAGATCACTTCGAATGCTGTTGTCGTTCGCTCGGTTGTTATCGTGGTGCTCTGCTCAGTGCCCAGTCCACAAACTTGTGTCGCAGTCTGGCCGTTTGGTCCATGTTTCGGAGCGTAAAGCACAGAAATGTCTTTTATGAGACTGTTGTGCTGTCTATCAATTACTGAAA
>NW_026457183.1:0-1966 GCF_943734635.1 Anopheles cruzii | reverse complement strand
TATACACAGAGAATCGGTTTACACACCAGGAGTACTTCTTCCGCTCGTATGATCGTCCCGTGAGTCGCTTCTTTCCCAACAAATTCCTAGACCTCAACGGTTATGTATTTCGCATGACTGGAATTCCAGCCTATCCTTACTTTATAATACCCGTCAATCCTACATTCTACAGCGCTCTTACTGCGTTCTTTGAAATCATGTTCAAAGAACGCATGAACGGTACAACCAATTATACTTATAGTGGCAAACTGGAACAGGATTGCTGGTTGGACCAGAATGATTTCCGGAAAAATTTCATGCACACTTTCTATTTACGCGAAATGACGGGTCTCTTTCTTCTATGTCCGGTGAATCCCGAACGTGACGTTTTGAGTCCCCTGCTCAAACCATTCTCAGTTGGCATCTGGAGTATTTTAGGCGCTATTTTTGTGTTCTGTAAGATAATCCAATTCCTGTTTCCGAAGATCTATCGTTATGATCTGATCTCGCTCACTTTCTTCGGTGGTGGAGGCACCGAATACCAGCAGCCCTTCGCCTTCCGTGCTGTTATGCTGACGCTCACTCTGCTTGTGTTCTTTCTTTCGGAAGCCTACCTCACGAAGATCATCTCTCTAATGTCACTTTCGCCATATCGGAAACCACCTCAGACGATTGCTGAAGTAGCAGCGTCAGACTATCGCATAGTCGCAACGGAACTATCAAATACTTCTATGCCGCGTGTCCTTGCTAAAAATATTCTTACCTACACCAAGACTAAAGAAGAATATGAAAGGATAGGTGACCGGATTTATCATGAGTACTGTGGTATTTGGCGGAAAGGCGATGCTGTACACATTAAAACCTTGCTTATGCCAGAAATGCGCAACAGGCTCCACATTGTTGAAGAACCAGTAGTATCTTACTATGTCTCGATTCAATTCCAAAAACATTCACCTTTTTTCGAAATGGTTTCTCGACAATTCAGCTACTATTACGATTCCGGTATTTGGTCCTATAAATGGAAGCTTTATGTTGATTTAGTAAACCATTACGATAATGTACACAATGTTGTACCATTGTTCCGTGAAGTGATCTTTGTGCTCGATGATTTGGCCAGCGTCTGGATGGTGGTGGTGGTCGGATGGTGTATGGGCATCGCGGTTTTCGTGGGAGAAATAATATACTTTAAAATCAAGGAAATCAAAACAAGACGAATACTCTCTATCGCAAGGCACTAGGTTTACTAAAAAAATATTATAATGCCTGATAAAAATAAAGACAAAGCTATGTATTGAAGATTGAATTTAATAATTGTTTAAAACAACGATTTCGTTAACATCGGAAATTAGAAAGAAAAAACGGCTACCGTTAAACCACTCCCCACTAATGTGGTCTTTTGTTAACAATGACTACTGAACTTATATGTTTTGTATATTTTAAGTTTCTGCAGCCATTTGGATCAATAAATGATGATCGACGTACTCACGACTTAATGTAGGACATTTAAAGCTAAGCGTATTGAAAGCCATGTCGACGGCTCATTAAACATTAATGCATTTCAAAGAGTAGTATCCTCTGCCATCACTGGAACGATGCATGAAGGCAATAGCCATTTGCTAACAAACGTTACAAACGATTCGAAACACATATTTGTACAAATTATAGTTTCTCCCAATGTTCAGTCTGCAATACATCGTCGGACGCGGAAGACGTTATTCGAGTAGATTCGAAAATGAAGTCATCGACAAGATGGATCCTCATTTCACTGTTGCAAACTATTATTCAACAAACTTGTTGCAATTTAGTGGAGATGGTGGACGATATTGCCAGTTTCGATAACAGCACTCAAGCAAGTGGCACCGAGATGTGTGTTTTCACAACAGAGAACTCGACTCTAGAAGAAACGGCTCCATTTCTGCTATCCACGATAATGTCCAAGTACCCAACAACATTTGTGAATAAGGATCTCTCCATCGACGTCAACACA
>NW_026457182.1:0-1966 GCF_943734635.1 Anopheles cruzii | reverse complement strand
TATACACAGAGAATCGGTTTACACACCAGGAGTACTTCTTCCGCTCGTATGATCGTCCCGTGAGTCGCTTCTTTCCCAACAAATTCCTAGACCTCAACGGTTATGTATTTCGCATGACTGGAATTCCAGCCTATCCTTACTTTATAATACCCGTCAATCCTACATTCTACAGCGCTCTTACTGCGTTCTTTGAAATCATGTTCAAAGAACGCATGAACGGTACAACCAATTATACTTATAGTGGCAAACTGGAACAGGATTGCTGGTTGGACCAGAATGATTTCCGGAAAAATTTCATGCACACTTTCTATTTACGCGAAATGACGGGTCTCTTTCTTCTATGTCCGGTGAATCCCGAACGTGACGTTTTGAGTCCCCTGCTCAAACCATTCTCAGTTGGCATCTGGAGTATTTTAGGCGCTATTTTTGTGTTCTGTAAGATAATCCAATTCCTGTTTCCGAAGATCTATCGTTATGATCTGATCTCGCTCACTTTCTTCGGTGGTGGAGGCACCGAATACCAGCAGCCCTTCGCCTTCCGTGCTGTTATGCTGACGCTCACTCTGCTTGTGTTCTTTCTTTCGGAAGCCTACCTCACGAAGATCATCTCTCTAATGTCACTTTCGCCATATCGGAAACCACCTCAGACGATTGCTGAAGTAGCAGCGTCAGACTATCGCATAGTCGCAACGGAACTATCAAATACTTCTATGCCGCGTGTCCTTGCTAAAAATATTCTTACCTACACCAAGACTAAAGAAGAATATGAAAGGATAGGTGACCGGATTTATCATGAGTACTGTGGTATTTGGCGGAAAGGCGATGCTGTACACATTAAAACCTTGCTTATGCCAGAAATGCGCAACAGGCTCCACATTGTTGAAGAACCAGTAGTATCTTACTATGTCTCGATTCAATTCCAAAAACATTCACCTTTTTTCGAAATGGTTTCTCGACAATTCAGCTACTATTACGATTCCGGTATTTGGTCCTATAAATGGAAGCTTTATGTTGATTTAGTAAACCATTACGATAATGTACACAATGTTGTACCATTGTTCCGTGAAGTGATCTTTGTGCTCGATGATTTGGCCAGCGTCTGGATGGTGGTGGTGGTCGGATGGTGTATGGGCATCGCGGTTTTCGTGGGAGAAATAATATACTTTAAAATCAAGGAAATCAAAACAAGACGAATACTCTCTATCGCAAGGCACTAGGTTTACTAAAAAAATATTATAATGCCTGATAAAAATAAAGACAAAGCTATGTATTGAAGATTGAATTTAATAATTGTTTAAAACAACGATTTCGTTAACATCGGAAATTAGAAAGAAAAAACGGCTACCGTTAAACCACTCCCCACAAATGTGGTCTTTTGTTAACAACGACTACTGAACTTATATGTTTTGTATATTTCAAGTTTCTGCAGCCATTTGGATCAATAAATGATGATCGACGTACTCACGACTTAATGTAGGACATTTAAAGCTAAGCGTATTGAAAGCCATGTCGACGGCTCATTAAACATTAATGCATTTCAAAGAGTAGTATTCTCTGCCATCACTGGAACGATGCATGAAGGCAATAGCCATTTGCTAAAAACCGTTACAAACGATTCGAAACACATATTTGTACAAATTATAGTTTCTCCCAATGTTCAGTCTGCAATACATCGTCGGACGCGGAAGACGTTATTCGAGTAGATTCGAAAATGAAGTCATCGACAAGATGGATCCTCATTTCACTGTTGCAAACTATTATTCAACAAACTTGTTGCAATTTAGTGGAGATGGTGGACGATATTGCCAGTTTCGATAACAGCACTCAAGCAAGTGGCACCGAGATGTGTGTTTTCACAACAGAGAACTCGACTCTAGAAGAAACGGCTCCATTTCTGCTATCCACGATAATGTCCAAGTACCCAACAACATTTGTGAATAAGGATCTCTCCATCGACGTCAACACA
>NW_026457181.1:0-1966 GCF_943734635.1 Anopheles cruzii | reverse complement strand
TATACACAGAGAATCGGTTTACACACCAGGAGTACTTCTTCCGCTCGTATGATCGTCCCGTGAGTCGCTTCTTTCCCAACAAATTCCTAGACCTCAACGGTTATGTATTTCGCATGACTGGAATTCCAGCCTATCCTTACTTTATAATACCCGTCAATCCTACATTCTACAGCGCTCTTACTGCGTTCTTTGAAATCATGTTCAAAGAACGCATGAACGGTACAACCAATTATACTTATAGTGGCAAACTGGAACAGGATTGCTGGTTGGACCAGAATGATTTCCGGAAAAATTTCATGCACACTTTCTATTTACGCGAAATGACGGGTCTCTTTCTTCTATGTCCGGTGAATCCCGAACGTGACGTTTTGAGTCCCCTGCTCAAACCATTCTCAGTTGGCATCTGGAGTATTTTAGGCGCTATTTTTGTGTTCTGTAAGATAATCCAATTCCTGTTTCCGAAGATCTATCGTTATGATCTGATCTCGCTCACTTTCTTCGGTGGTGGAGGCACCGAATACCAGCAGCCCTTCGCCTTCCGTGCTGTTATGCTGACGCTCACTCTGCTTGTGTTCTTTCTTTCGGAAGCCTACCTCACGAAGATCATCTCTCTAATGTCACTTTCGCCATATCGGAAACCACCTCAGACGATTGCTGAAGTAGCAGCGTCAGACTATCGCATAGTCGCAACGGAACTATCAAATACTTCTATGCCGCGTGTCCTTGCTAAAAATATTCTTACCTACACCAAGACTAAAGAAGAATATGAAAGGATAGGTGACCGGATTTATCATGAGTACTGTGGTATTTGGCGGAAAGGCGATGCTGTACACATTAAAACCTTGCTTATGCCAGAAATGCGCAACAGGCTCCACATTGTTGAAGAACCAGTAGTATCTTACTATGTCTCGATTCAATTCCAAAAACATTCACCTTTTTTCGAAATGGTTTCTCGACAATTCAGCTACTATTACGATTCCGGTATTTGGTCCTATAAATGGAAGCTTTATGTTGATTTAGTAAACCATTACGATAATGTACACAATGTTGTACCATTGTTCCGTGAAGTGATCTTTGTGCTCGATGATTTGGCCAGCGTCTGGATGGTGGTGGTGGTCGGATGGTGTATGGGCATCGCGGTTTTCGTGGGAGAAATAATATACTTTAAAATCAAGGAAATCAAAACAAGACGAATACTCTCTATCGCAAGGCACTAGGTTTACTAAAAAAATATTATAATGCCTGATAAAAATAAAGACAAAGCTATGTATTGAAGATTGAATTTAATAATTGTTTAAAACAACGATTTCGTTAACATCGGAAATTAGAAAGAAAAAACGGCTACCGTTAAACCACTCCCCACAAATGTGGTCTTTTGTTAACAACGACTACTGAACTTATATGTTTTGTATATTTCAAGTTTCTGCAGCCATTTGGATCAATAAATGATGATCGACGTACTCACGACTTAATGTAGGACATTTAAAGCTAAGCGTATTGAAAGCCATGTCGACGGCTCATTAAACATTAATGCATTTCAAAGAGTAGTATTCTCTGCCATCACTGGAACGATGCATGAAGGCAATAGCCATTTGCTAAAAACCGTTACAAACGATTCGAAACACATATTTGTACAAATTATAGTTTCTCCCAATGTTCAGTCTGCAATACATCGTCGGACGCGGAAGACGTTATTCGAGTAGATTCGAAAATGAAGTCATCGACAAGATGGATCCTCATTTCACTGTTGCAAACTATTATTCAACAAACTTGTTGCAATTTAGTGGAGATGGTGGACGATATTGCCAGTTTCGATAACAGCACTCAAGCAAGTGGCACCGAGATGTGTGTTTTCACAACAGAGAACTCGACTCTAGAAGAAACGGCTCCATTTCTGCTATCCACGATAATGTCCAAGTACCCAACAACATTTGTGAATAAGGATCTCTCCATCGACGTCAACACA
>NW_026457180.1:0-1966 GCF_943734635.1 Anopheles cruzii | reverse complement strand
TGTGTTGACGTCGATGGAGAGATCCTTATTCACAAATGTTGTTGGGTACTTGGACATTATCGTGGATAGCAGAAATGGAGCCGTTTCTTCTAGAGTCGAGTTCTCTGTTGTGAAAACACACATCTCGGTGCCACTTGCTTGAGTGCTGTTATCGAAACTGGCGATATCGTCCACCATCTCCACTAAATTGCAACAAGTTTGTTGAATAATAGTTTGCAACAGTGAAATGAGGATCCATCTTGTCGATGACTTCATTTTCGAATCTACTCGAATAACGTCTTCCGCGTCCGACGATGTATTGCAGACTGAACATTGGGAGAAACTATAATTTGTACAAATATGTGTTTCGAATCGTTTGTAACGGTTTTTAGCAAATGGCTATTGCCTTCATGCATCGTTCCAGTGATGGCAGAGAATACTACTCTTTGAAATGCATTAATGTTTAATGAGCCGTCGACATGGCTTTCAATACGCTTAGCTTTAAATGTCCTACATTAAGTCGTGAGTACGTCGATCATCATTTATTGATCCAAATGGCTGCAGAAACTTGAAATATACAAAACATATAAGTTCAGTAGTCGTTGTTAACAAAAGACCACATTTGTGGGGAGTGGTTTAACGGTAGCCGTTTTTTCTTTCTAATTTCCGATGTTAACGAAATCGTTGTTTTAAACAATTATTAAATTCAATCTTCAATACATAGCTTTGTCTTTATTTTTATCAGGCATTATAATATTTTTTTAGTAAACCTAGTGCCTTGCGATAGAGAGTATTCGTCTTGTTTTGATTTCCTTGATTTTAAAGTATATTATTTCTCCCACGAAAACCGCGATGCCCATACACCATCCGACCACCACCACCATCCAGACGCTGGCCAAATCATCGAGCACAAAGATCACTTCACGGAACAATGGTACAACATTGTGTACATTATCGTAATGGTTTACTAAATCAACATAAAGCTTCCATTTATAGGACCAAATACCGGAATCGTAATAGTAGCTGAATTGTCGAGAAACCATTTCGAAAAAAGGTGAATGTTTTTGGAATTGAATCGAGACATAGTAAGATACTACTGGTTCTTCAACAATGTGGAGCCTGTTGCGCATTTCTGGCATAAGCAAGGTTTTAATGTGTACAGCATCGCCTTTCCGCCAAATACCACAGTACTCATGATAAATCCGGTCACCTATCCTTTCATATTCTTCTTTAGTCTTGGTGTAGGTAAGAATATTTTTAGCAAGGACACGCGGCATAGAAGTATTTGATAGTTCCGTTGCGACTATGCGATAGTCTGACGCTGCTACTTCAGCAATCGTCTGAGGTGGTTTCCGATATGGCGAAAGTGACATTAGAGAGATGATCTTCGTGAGGTAGGCTTCCGAAAGAAAGAACACAAGCAGAGTGAGCGTCAGCATAACAGCACGGAAGGCGAAGGGCTGCTGGTATTCGGTGCCTCCACCACCGAAGAAAGTGAGCGAGATCAGATCATAACGATAGATCTTCGGAAACAGGAATTGGATTATCTTACAGAACACAAAAATAGCGCCTAAAATACTCCAGATGCCAACTGAGAATGGTTTGAGCAGGGGACTCAAAACGTCACGTTCGGGATTCACCGGACATAGAAGAAAGAGACCCGTCATTTCGCGTAAATAGAAAGTGTGCATGAAATTTTTCCGGAAATCATTCTGGTCCAACCAGCAATCCTGTTCCAGTTTGCCACTATAAGTATAATTGGTTGTACCGTTCATGCGTTCTTTGAACATGATTTCAAAGAACGCAGTAAGAGCGCTGTAGAATGTAGGATTGACGGGTATTATAAAGTAAGGATAGGCTGGAATTCCAGTCATGCGAAATACATAACCGTTGAGGTCTAGGAATTTGTTGGGAAAGAAGCGACTCACGGGACGATCATACGAGCGGAAGAAGTACTCCTGGTGTGTAAACCGATTCTCTGTGTATA
>NW_026457179.1:0-1968 GCF_943734635.1 Anopheles cruzii | reverse complement strand
CGGTTGCGATTGTGGTTGCGGCCGCCGCCGCCGCTGCCGCCACACCATCCGGTGTCGTGTAGCCCTAGAACGAGAGAGAGCAGAAAGGAGTCGGATCCGATTAAAAAAAAGAATTCCATTCGAATAACTTTCATAGAGCGAATCTTCGATCGCAAGAGGCACAAAAGGGTCAGATTTATCGACTCGATTTAATCAAAGGTGGCGCGCCATTAGGAGCCTAGAAGGGCACGTTTCGAGCGGCTCATTTGTCGGCTAATTAATGATCACATCGCAACCATCCAGCACCGCATCATTTGTCTTGAGCGCCGGCCTCGGTTCTCAACAACCCGAAGGGCTATACCTACCCGGTACCGCAGACCGATGATCATTTCGTCGAGGGGGGTGTCCCGTTTCTTGTCCCGCTCCAGATAGAACACTCGCCTCATTTTGGACCTAATTTTGCCTGCCAACACACAGGGGGCGGCCACCAATTTTCACTCACTTTCCACTAGTTTTCTGATCGTTTTCTTTCGCCGTTTCTCTTGCCAATATCAGACCAACCGCCAAAAACGGAGCACGTGCTCGTGCTTCTCTTCGCACGAATAACCAACGGAGGAAAGGAAACAACTTCCACTTTATTATCTTGTTTTCGTGTTCTGTGTGTGACCCCGACACCGCGCGTCAGAGGGTTAGAGAGCACGATTTGTTCTTCCAGCGGTTCCGGCACACACCACGGTGCGATGGAAAACTTTTGCTCGCCGCCAAAAAAAGATCGGGAGATTTGCGAAACTTGCGTGCTGGACTATACGTGGATTAACTGCGTGGATGCTTCAACAGCAGCTCCGAGACGAAAAGGTCAGACGACGTGACCGTGCCGAAAATCGCACCCCGACGATGGCGATGGAGAGAACCTCATCCCATCAGGGAGTAAACAAAATGTGCACAACTTATTGCGAGAGAAAGTTTAACGTCTAATGTTAGGACTAAACTTTCATACACACAAGCTTCGGCTAATTTCGGTGACCGTGGTGGTGGCACATCAAATGTCAAGGTTGTCTGCCCCTCCGGGCGATGCTTGTGTAAATTCTGTTTAAAATATTCTCGGCGGAGATTCGTTATTCTTTCGCTCCGCATATGATGTAAAAAAGTTTCGTGTGGCGCACACACAGCTGGTAATCAAATTTTGGGGCAAACTTTCTCACTGTTGCTCTGTGTAAATACGGCTTAAGGTCGTTGCTTTTATTGGCCATATTTTTGGCGAGTTTGAATTTTGTTGCCCTCTGGACAACTTGCAGCGTTTGGCCCATGGAAGTCAGTTAGGTGCACAAATATTGCTCCCGAAGACCAAATCTCTCTGGCGCTTACATAACCCGAGGGTTGATTTACTAGGAATACTAATGTCCACCAAATAACATTGCATTCAATGTTCCAGCTTTCTGGCGCAGTACATCTTATTACGCCGCACTACGTCTGAACTTCCTCTCGGCGATTGGATGGCAAAGTGAAAAAGAAACAAGCCCACACAAGGATTTACGGTCCGCCAGCATCCGCCAGCCAGCAAGCAGAAGCGAAGCTCCGAGCAACTCGCGGACGGAGCCAACGCCAAAGTGAAATCCGAACGACCCACAACGACCCAGAAGCCAATTCGCAACTTCTAAATGCGCCGAGGACGAACTGGCCCGCTCCGGGGAGAATGTACCGTGCTGCGGTGTTTACAAAAAGAAGCGGACGGAAAAACGGAGAGAGCAACCCAGAGCCCACCGGTGCCTTCTTTTTGGAAGGTTTGTTTTTGTATCCTCCCGAAGAAGCCCCCCCCCCTTCGGTCACGGTTGGCGCGGTGAACCGGAAGTCTCAACGTACGCCGCGACCTTCAAGACGTGACCACCGCCGTGGACAGACAACAGTCGCTGGTGTCCTCGGCAAGGTCGACCAAGCCGCCAGCAGGCGGAAAACAGGAAACAAATCCGCAGAAGCAGAACCATACACGCG
>NW_026457178.1:0-1968 GCF_943734635.1 Anopheles cruzii | reverse complement strand
CGGTTGCGATTGTGGTTGCGGCCGCCGCCGCCGCTGCCGCCACACCATCCGGTGTCGTGTAGCCCTAGAACGAGAGAGAGCAGAAAGGAGTCGGATCCGATTAAAAAAAAGAATTCCATTCGAATAACTTTCATAGAGCGAATCTTCGATCGCAAGAGGCACAAAAGGGTCAGATTTATCGACTCGATTTAATCAAAGGTGGCGCGCCATTAGGAGCCTAGAAGGGCACGTTTCGAGCGGCTCATTTGTCGGCTAATTAATGATCACATCGCAACCATCCAGCACCGCATCATTTGTCTTGAGCGCCGGCCTCGGTTCTCAACAACCCGAAGGGCTATACCTACCCGGTACCGCAGACCGATGATCATTTCGTCGAGGGGGGTGTCCCGTTTCTTGTCCCGCTCCAGATAGAACACTCGCCTCATTTTGGACCTAATTTTGCCTGCCAACACACAGGGGGCGGCCACCAATTTTCACTCACTTTCCACTAGTTTTCTGATCGTTTTCTTTCGCCGTTTCTCTTGCCAATATCAGACCAACCGCCAAAAACGGAGCACGTGCTCGTGCTTCTCTTCGCACGAATAACCAACGGAGGAAAGGAAACAACTTCCACTTTATTATCTTGTTTTCGTGTTCTGTGTGTGACCCCGACACCGCGCGTCAGAGGGTTAGAGAGCACGATTTGTTCTTCCAGCGGTTCCGGCACACACCACGGTGCGATGGAAAACTTTTGCTCGCCGCCAAAAAAAGATCGGGAGATTTGCGAAACTTGCGTGCTGGACTATACGTGGATTAACTGCGTGGATGCTTCAACAGCAGCTCCGAGACGAAAAGGTCAGACGACGTGACCGTGCCGAAAATCGCACCCCGACGATGGCGATGGAGAGAACCTCATCCCATCAGGGAGTAAACAAAATGTGCACAACTTATTGCGAGAGAAAGTTTAACGTCTAATGTTAGGACTAAACTTTCATACACACAAGCTTCGGCTAATTTCGGTGACCGTGGTGGTGGCACATCAAATGTCAAGGTTGTCTGCCCCTCCGGGCGATGCTTGTGTAAATTCTGTTTAAAATATTCTCGGCGGAGATTCGTTATTCTTTCGCTCCGCATATGATGTAAAAAAGTTTCGTGTGGCGCACACACAGCTGGTAATCAAATTTTGGGGCAAACTTTCTCACTGTTGCTCTGTGTAAATACGGCTTAAGGTCGTTGCTTTTATTGGCCATATTTTTGGCGAGTTTGAATTTTGTTGCCCTCTGGACAACTTGCAGCGTTTGGCCCATGGAAGTCAGTTAGGTGCACAAATATTGCTCCCGAAGACCAAATCTCTCTGGCGCTTACATAACCCGAGGGTTGATTTACTAGGAATACTAATGTCCACCAAATAACATTGCATTCAATGTTCCAGCTTTCTGGCGCAGTACATCTTATTACGCCGCACTACGTCTGAACTTCCTCTCGGCGATTGGATGGCAAAGTGAAAAAGAAACAAGCCCACACAAGGATTTACGGTCCGCCAGCATCCGCCAGCCAGCAAGCAGAAGCGAAGCTCCGAGCAACTCGCGGACGGAGCCAACGCCAAAGTGAAATCCGAACGACCCACAACGACCCAGAAGCCAATTCGCAACTTCTAAATGCGCCGAGGACGAACTGGCCCGCTCCGGGGAGAATGTACCGTGCTGCGGTGTTTACAAAAAGAAGCGGACGGAAAAACGGAGAGAGCAACCCAGAGCCCACCGGTGCCTTCTTTTTGGAAGGTTTGTTTTTGTATCCTCCCGAAGAAGCCCCCCCCCCTTCGGTCACGGTTGGCGCGGTGAACCGGAAGTCTCAACGTACGCCGCGACCTTCAAGACGTGACCACCGCCGTGGACAGACAACAGTCGCTGGTGTCCTCGGCAAGGTCGACCAAGCCGCCAGCAGGCGGAAAACAGGAAACAAATCCGCAGAAGCAGAACCATACACGCG
>NW_026457177.1:0-1970 GCF_943734635.1 Anopheles cruzii | reverse complement strand
ACGTCAAATTCAAATTGTAACGGCGATAGTATACAATATACCGAACACAAACATTGGTGGCGGGACGGGATGGGAGAGGTGGAGAGAGAGAGAGTAAACTTATTTTCACCACAAGTAGGAGGCATACCTAATGAAGCGGCATATTGGAATCTCGGGCAGAGTAAAGCGGATTACACAAGCGGGCACGAGAGCTTTTTGATTTTTTATGAGGCTCTCTTTTGGGGCGACACGAGCATTCGGGGAGATGGAAATTATTATTCTGACGAACGTTGTCGACAATATCCAATCTGTGCGCGCGCGACAAGCAATTCGGGTCAATGTGGTTCATGAACTTTGGCTTTGGTGTTCATATTTTCTACAGCAATCCATTTTTTTCTGGAATATTCCCCTATCACTATGCATGCGTCTGTGGTCGAATACATAAAACTGTCATCCTTAAACGACGGGAAAAGAAACTGGCAGGATCGGCCAAACATAACCGATCGGTACCGGTTAGTTTTGCACCAGACTAACCCCTTACGAGTCGAGTAACAGCGCGAAAGAAATCTGAGCAGAGATGCACGTCGTGTGATAAAAAAAACAACGCATAATGACATGAAAAGTTCGAACCTTTCATTTCGGTATCCCAAACCCGCCTAACCAGTCTCCGCAGATCTGCCTGAACAGCATTTTGCAAGACGGTCGTCACGGAGCCGGGGTACCGGGGAAAGTCATCGAGACCGCCGTGACCGCCGCCGTGCTATCAGTCAGCCAAGGAAAGGGTTGTGGTTTTTCGGTTCCCCATGCCCCGGAGCCAGTCTGGCATTCTGATGCGCCTCTGACACACGTATTAACGTACCCATACGACGTATTCTGTCGGCGCGGCGCGTATGCAAAGTGACAAAAAGGATCGGTTACGAGTCGTTTCGGTATCTTGGGGCAGAGAAAGAATCGTAATCAAACGACCCATTCAGCCTGATTTCGTCCTGAACGTCTGTGGCCCTCGGTCTCTTTGTTCGAAAACGTGTGACAGCGTGTGAGGCGGGAGGCCGAGTGTGAATGTAGCACAGCCAATGACCCCCACACCGTGACGATGACATTGTGATCCGTACACCTCACGGGCTCTCCAGCGGGACAATGAGAGCCTTAACCACTACTGCGGGGCTACTATCGAAAAGAAGCAGGCAGGCAGGTCTGCACGGAGCACCAATTGCAGCAGGACTCAATCAAGTGTTTCAATATTGTATGACCCGGAGTGGCCGGATGCCGGCCGGGAACGATCGGTGCCCCCACAGTATTTATCTAGCCAAATTGATTCGTACGCCCGACTCCTGTGGCTCCCGGTGCTGATGGGCCGGAGCTTATCTTCTGGGGAATTGGTACATACACGGGTCTGCCGAGTGACACCCGATGGTTGGGGTTTGAGAGCAGGTTCTGTTCTTGTTTGTTCTTCGAGCTACGGACACTCTGTTGCGGTAAGCTGCGATGCTAACCGGTGTAATGAAATGGAGTAGCTGTTAGATTAATTACTATTGATTCCGTCTTTTAATGTTTGCTGCTACGGCAAGATCGATGATGCGTGCCGCAAACCTTTGGACAGTCAGTACAATCGTCGTTTTTCATCGATCAACAAAACAAATCCCAACGGAAGTTGATTATTGTAAACTTATTTTATATCACCCAGTCTGTCATGACTGTCGGCCCTTTGGTTGGCCGCAACACTTCTAGGGCTTGGATAGGTGGACTTGTCACGCAATTCGATATGTCGGGTTTGATGATGAAGTATGCATAAGATAGTTGAGTCCATTGTCTACCAATATGGGGTTTGAGTACTTTGTTCTTTAAATCGTGGACAGTCTTCAAAATAGGAGCATCTTTTCAACCTACGAAAGCTTGGTCCGGCTGGTTTTGATGTCAAGCTTTGATCCGATTTTTCTTCACATTCGAATGCATTGCATCAACTTTAAAAACAGGCAAACTATTTTCTAGAG
>NW_026457176.1:0-1972 GCF_943734635.1 Anopheles cruzii | reverse complement strand
TCGAATGCCCACGTGGCGTAGTTGTGTTTTTGGTTTATACATCGTCAGCACCATCACCGATCCTGTGGTGTGAGCGTCCACATTACAACGCAGCCGAGGAGTGAGTAGCCGAGCGAACGTTCACAGTATATCATTTTAATAGAGGGATTTTATTTTTAACAAACATAAACTGCAGATGTAACTATTAGTTAGTAACATAGTTGCAAAGGTACGTTCTTCCTCTTCCAAACGCATCCAATTTCATGCGAATCTGAGTACAGATTAAAAGGTTATGCGCCTCTATGTCTCGGTAGGTTTAGCACCGGTGTTGTAAAAAAGTAAACATGGAACAACATTCGCCAAACAAACCTGAGACCTATAATTTATTTCAACAAGTTTATGGTGATGAGTGTATGAGTAGAACAACAGGTTTTTGTGTGGTATAAACGATTTCAAGAGAATCGTGAGGACTTGGAAAACGATAAAAGGCCTGGGCATCACCAAGAACGAAATCATTCAGAATTGGTGGAAAAAAGTTCGTGAAATCAGTGCTGCTGGAAATTTCACTGCAAGGATGTTGGCTGACGAGTGCAAAGACACTATTTGGAAAATTTGATTTGAAGAAAAGAAAAGTTTGTTTGAAAACTTTTTTTTCTTCAAATCCTTTTTTATTCGCACGAATTAATAAACGACCAAAAGGATACCCGTGTAACACTTTTGAAAGGGACAACAACCCTCCGTATTCACCTGATCTGTCACCATGTGACTATATTTCCAGTTCCTTAGGCCCAAAGTGGCCGTGAAGGGATCATTTCATGACCACATTCCAGCGATTCAAGTGGCTGTAGCACGGGCACTGACCTCTATTGACACATAAACGCGCATAAGTTTTCAATGTGTCATCCGTTTTGCAGGAAATTGGTTGCGTTTGAATGAGGAAGAACGTATGTTGCTAACTAATCGATTATGCTTGTGTTTTATACATTTTTTAAATAAAATCCTTCTATTTAAATAATATACTGTGTAGATCTGCTTAAGCTACTTAGAAAAGGTCTGCAAAGGATTTTTGGTATTTTCCTGATTTGAGAAAGGCTATTATTTAGACTTTTCGTCCCGTTTTTACACAGGCATACATGCAGACATAGCTGGTATAACATTTATTCACATAAAAAAAAGGGCAAAACAGTGTATATGTGAGCAAGTGATTTATTTGAATCATGTCCTTATTTGGTAGAAATTGTTTGCCATATAATTGATATTGTGTGTTCATATAGATCGACGCCTGTTTACAGACACTAGACACTCCTACTGCCTTCAAACATACAGTGTACAGAGTGCAAACATATTTTTCGGTCCTCGGTCCTCGATAACATGGACTCCTAAGGGTAGGTCCTAAGTCGAATACCGATCATTCAAGAAACCCAGAGGGCCATTCGAAGATTGAAATAAATAAAAACACCAATCAACTCGCATTATAGTCGAGCTCGCAGACTGCTGTAGAGAGATAGTAAAGAAAGAAATCCACCATATCATTGCATCTAACACAACGTTACAGTAAGCAACAGAGATTAACATTATCTCTGGTGCAGGACAAAACCGCTCGGCGGTTGTAATTGCTGGATTAGAAGAAGAATCACCTATCACGGCAGATGTAACGAAAGGAAAAAGTTGACGACAAAGGTTTGGAGTATCGAGTGACATACGGTTTTCGGAAATCACGACTCAATTACTCAATAAACCTAAACCCCACCCGAAACCATGAAAACATAAACAAAAAAACTGAGTGTCAGGCTCGCAACCTAGCTGTCCGAGCCGGCCGTCCGCCGAGCCGAGTGAGTGCACCAGGAATATGAACCACCCGTACCCAATTTCGCTACCCCGCAGCAAGCTCCTCTCATTCCACACTCTGTTTGTCGCTTCGACTCACAGTGGAAGGTCGCTATTTTCCGCTCGGGTTATACGCCATCTTGCGAGTGTTGCTTTTTTTTTCATT
>NW_026457175.1:0-1972 GCF_943734635.1 Anopheles cruzii | reverse complement strand
TCGAATGCCCACGTGGCGTAGTTGTGTTTTTGGTTTATACATCGTCAGCACCATCACCGATCCTGTGGTGTGAGCGTCCACATTACAACGCAGCCGAGGAGTGAGTAGCCGAGCGAACGTTCACAGTATATCATTTTAATAGAGGGATTTTATTTTTAACAAACATAAACTGCAGATGTAACTATTAGTTAGTAACATAGTTGCAAAGGTACGTTCTTCCTCTTCCAAACGCATCCAATTTCATGCGAATCTGAGTACAGATTAAAAGGTTATGCGCCTCTATGTCTCGGTAGGTTTAGCACCGGTGTTGTAAAAAAGTAAACATGGAACAACATTCGCCAAACAAACCTGAGACCTATAATTTATTTCAACAAGTTTATGGTGATGAGTGTATGAGTAGAACAACAGGTTTTTGTGTGGTATAAACGATTTCAAGAGAATCGTGAGGACTTGGAAAACGATAAAAGGCCTGGGCATCACCAAGAACGAAATCATTCAGAATTGGTGGAAAAAAGTTCGTGAAATCAGTGCTGCTGGAAATTTCACTGCAAGGATGTTGGCTGACGAGTGCAAAGACACTATTTGGAAAATTTGATTTGAAGAAAAGAAAAGTTTGTTTGAAAACTTTTTTTTCTTCAAATCCTTTTTTATTCGCACGAATTAATAAACGACCAAAAGGATACCCGTGTAACACTTTTGAAAGGGACAACAACCCTCCGTATTCACCTGATCTGTCACCATGTGACTATATTTCCAGTTCCTTAGGCCCAAAGTGGCCGTGAAGGGATCATTTCATGACCACATTCCAGCGATTCAAGTGGCTGTAGCACGGGCACTGACCTCTATTGACACATAAACGCGCATAAGTTTTCAATGTGTCATCCGTTTTGCAGGAAATTGGTTGCGTTTGAATGAGGAAGAACGTATGTTGCTAACTAATCGATTATGCTTGTGTTTTATACATTTTTTAAATAAAATCCTTCTATTTAAATAATATACTGTGTAGATCTGCTTAAGCTACTTAGAAAAGGTCTGCAAAGGATTTTTGGTATTTTCCTGATTTGAGAAAGGCTATTATTTAGACTTTTCGTCCCGTTTTTACACAGGCATACATGCAGACATAGCTGGTATAACATTTATTCACATAAAAAAAAGGGCAAAACAGTGTATATGTGAGCAAGTGATTTATTTGAATCATGTCCTTATTTGGTAGAAATTGTTTGCCATATAATTGATATTGTGTGTTCATATAGATCGACGCCTGTTTACAGACACTAGACACTCCTACTGCCTTCAAACATACAGTGTACAGAGTGCAAACATATTTTTCGGTCCTCGGTCCTCGATAACATGGACTCCTAAGGGTAGGTCCTAAGTCGAATACCGATCATTCAAGAAACCCAGAGGGCCATTCGAAGATTGAAATAAATAAAAACACCAATCAACTCGCATTATAGTCGAGCTCGCAGACTGCTGTAGAGAGATAGTAAAGAAAGAAATCCACCATATCATTGCATCTAACACAACGTTACAGTAAGCAACAGAGATTAACATTATCTCTGGTGCAGGACAAAACCGCTCGGCGGTTGTAATTGCTGGATTAGAAGAAGAATCACCTATCACGGCAGATGTAACGAAAGGAAAAAGTTGACGACAAAGGTTTGGAGTATCGAGTGACATACGGTTTTCGGAAATCACGACTCAATTACTCAATAAACCTAAACCCCACCCGAAACCATGAAAACATAAACAAAAAAACTGAGTGTCAGGCTCGCAACCTAGCTGTCCGAGCCGGCCGTCCGCCGAGCCGAGTGAGTGCACCAGGAATATGAACCACCCGTACCCAATTTCGCTACCCCGCAGCAAGCTCCTCTCATTCCACACTCTGTTTGTCGCTTCGACTCACAGTGGAAGGTCGCTATTTTCCGCTCGGGTTATACGCCATCTTGCGAGTGTTGCTTTTTTTTTCATT
>NW_026457174.1:0-1973 GCF_943734635.1 Anopheles cruzii | reverse complement strand
ACGCTACCGGGAAGCCCGATCGTCTGAAAAGGAGGAGTAACGGGAAGTGAAAAGGATCGGATACGTCACCAAGAAGTCTCTGAAACGCCTCCCAATCGAGAAAGAAGGATGAAATGAGGCGCAGCGACGCGCGCCGGGATCTGCTAGTAACTCATAATTATAAACATTCGGCTTTCTCCATCGATTACTTTAAATTGTTTTAAGGTTTAAGCCATTTCACAAGCATCATTTTCGCGACGTTCTTGTTACGACAGAAATGAGTGCATAAGTCTTTTATTTCAGTGAAATTATCTTACATAGCCTGAAAAAGTGATTTAATAATGTCGTGACAGGATTATTGTAATAAATTGTACTGCAAATTCCAATCGAGTTCTTAAAATGCGTTAACCATCGATGCAATACAAAGAACAAGTGAACGCTGCCGGCATAAAAATGTATTGAAATTTACTCCAGCATAAAAAATCAGTTCCTCATTTTTACGCCTGCTTTTAAAATCGATAACATTGAATCGGTGATTATTTAGAACTTAAGTATACTTAACGTAAACCAATGTTTATGCTGCTTATGCTATTGATTTAAGACATAAACTTCAGCTGGCAAATAATCAAAATGAACGTTCTTAATCAACGTCCTGTTCCATCAAGTCCAGTTCCAGAGTCTTCCACTGTAAAAATGCCTAAGACAGAGGTTTTGTGGACTTATGAAAATATTGTATGAGTGAGTAGTGGCCAAGTGTGGCCGACCTGACCAACGATCGATAGGTCCGCCAGAAGAAGACCCGCCGGAGAAGGTTCAAATATCGATTAAAACTAGTTCTCGGGCCGCCTCGCGCGGATGCGTATTAAAATTAGATTCCCGCAAAAGGTCCCCCCTCCCCTCTGCCACCGATGGCGAAACTATTGGCCGCCATTTTGTCCTCCCACAAAACACCATCCACCCCCGGTCACCGGTGGGCGTACCAAGGGCTAGTAAAAAAGCTCGGTTGATTAATATTAAAAGCGAACTCGCATTTCGCACCGTTATCAAGGGAACCGTCGGTTTTGGCCGGTTTTGGGTCATTTAACTTTCGGTCGGCTTTTTGATGATCCGCCATCCGGATGCCGTGGCGCGGCAGGGGCGGACTGGTGAGCCCGGTGGCCTCCGGTTCACTTATTAGGCATAGTTTTTATGCGCCGAACCCGGCGGCCCGATAGCGCGTTCCCCGGCGCGGGCCTTGTTGACCAGCGGTCCCTCGCCGTGTAGCGTAAACATTGGCACCGAACACACCTCTACCCATGTCATTGCCAGCTGCCAAAGAAAACGGACATCAACCGGCCCCGCATCCCCCCTTTCTTCCCTCCCACACCCGGCGGTGGCGGTGGGGGGGAAATTTTAAGGATTTATATAAATTTCCAACCCCAATGCCTATAAATATGTTCTATTTAATGCTACACTAGTGCGCGCCCACGCCACCCCATTGGGTAGCATAATTAACCCAGAGGGGTAGTGTATTTTATGCTGCGTGTGTGTAAAATCGCCCAAATAGTTTGCCCAAAAAAGCGACGGGTCTTATGTAATGGGCACCGCCAGGTCTTATTTTTTCAGTGCTCGGCGCGTTTCTGCGCGTCGGTTCCTCGCAAGGATCAAGGCCGGTGGGGTTTCGGTGGCTAGCGGACCGACGGCGGCGGCGCTAGTAGAGGGCGAAGGGTGGCCCCCGAGCAAAAGGGCCAATGGAGGGCAATAAAAATAATAGTTAAATTCATAACGGACCCTTTTTCGGGGAGGTGGGCGCCAAAATATGTATGTAATATGCCGTCCCGCTATGGTCCGGCCGAGGGGGGCTTGTTGTGTGTTGAACTATCTGCAGCACAGTGGGCACCAGGGCGGGAGGACGGCTGGCTGCCGACGGCCGGGGACGGTCAAGCTCGGGAGCTTGATTAATTTAAATTTTAAGAGCATCATTTGTCTTCAATCTCGGCGTCCGCTGGGCCGGG
>NW_026457173.1:0-1973 GCF_943734635.1 Anopheles cruzii | reverse complement strand
CGCTCCAGAAATGATTGGAATTTCACTAGAAACCGAAAGCACTGACACCGCTTCACGACTTGGATTAGGATGATTAATCATGACTTGCCACTCGTAGGTCGCCACTAATTGGTGATGTACGCCACTTGTTCCGTCGAGTCCACTTGTCTTTCACCGCTTCCAGACACAGATCTCCCGGCACAGTTCGCCGCTTCAGTGACAATGATGAAGTGGAATTCCGATCAATTATGTTAGCCAGCGACTTGTCAACTACGGCGATTTGGGGTTCCCCTTTCTGTCCAGCGGAAGCACCGTAATATCTTCGGTTCTTTAAACCAAAGACAACAGAAGATTTGTTTGCCAAGTAAAACTGTTTTGTCTCTGTTTGAAGTAGAAACGGAGAACAGAACGTTCCATGTTTTGATGATTCTTGAGCTACATCTCGAAACGATACAACAACAGTTATGCTAAAATGTTTTTTTTCTAGGTTTTCTGGTAAATTTTTACCAAGAGATTAATAATGCTATTCTTTAAAGTTATTTCAAAATGTCAACAGAATACATTAGGTTATGAATCGAACCGATTCTCGAGTTTTTCTAAGGCAATATCTAATAATCTACAATAGGCTCACACATATTTCGTAAAGCTGGGAAAATCATAAACTTTCAACTACTTTAAATACCCAAACTCTTAATATTCTGCGAAGCTTCTACGGTTTCATTCTGACTGTCATTTCGGGCCCCGTCGAATTCGTTTATTTGAAAATTAACAAAACCGTAAAGAAAAGAGAAAATGATGAGGTTTATGTGAAAACTATTTGTCTTTTTGTGGTATACGCACAAAAGCTGCACTCACCAATAAATAGCGACACAAGCATAAACTAAGGTGCAACACGACCCGCAGTTTGTCGAAAGCCTAAGTTGCGGAAGCGCGAACTGACGGCGCGATTAATATGATTCTTGCAATTGAAGCAATTCCGTTGGTATCCAGCATAGGTTTTGCAATTCCTACGACTGGAGTGCTAGTTATAATAACCTTTATAAGAACTTATAACGATCAACAATAAAGAGTTCAGTCGAGCAGTCGAGGGGAGTCGAGAGCAGTCAAATGATCGAAGTCGAACCGAACAGATGTGTCCAGTCATTAAACGTTCACCACATGGCCGGCAACATAGCCGGGACAGTTTGTCGCGTTTATTACATGGGCCGTGACCGTGAGTAGTTTAGAATTTATTATATGGCGACTGTGATCAGTTCAACATTTATTACATTTTGGTCTCTTCCCAATAGCTCAACTTCCAGTGGGGTACTTCAAGCAGATTTGATGGTTTTTGCAAACGTTGAAGAAAACTTTTACCTCAAATGTTGTGATTCCGGTAGAACTTCTTGGGCAGAATCTAAGACAGATGAGGTGGTGGCGGAAGCCTATTCCTTCAAAACGGACTGAAGGTGAATGAATGCATTTCTGAAATTTGAATTATTCGGTTTTTTATTCTGAAATTTTAATTATTTATTTGACAGAATCTACCTTTGGTTGAACCTTCAACGAACTGTTACTTATCAGAACACAGTTCACGTGAGAAAGAATTCCAACTAAATAATGCTTACAGATTGCCTGAAAAATAAAATAAATGAAAAATTATTTTTGAATATCATTAAATATAATTTTGTCTTAAGTTTTTCTTGAATTCCGTAAACGAAATCGGCAGCACGCTGCAAACTTAGGTGAGGTCCATCGCACACCTAGGTAAAGGATTTCGTAGTAGTTTGAGGGTCACGCCAGATTTCGTCAATCACCCCACGTTTTGCGTAGGTTTAGCCCCATTAGCTCATTTAGATAACCCCTGTATCTGGAATGGAATGGGTCGACAATGGCGATAGGTTATCGAAATACCTGAATGTGGAATCGTACCCGGGATAATCAGTCATTAGACAAAGGTTGCAAAATTATCAAAAAATGAAACAAATTATGTGTACGAGAAAAAGGAATGTTTA
>NW_026457172.1:0-1974 GCF_943734635.1 Anopheles cruzii | reverse complement strand
TCCCATTCCAAGATATAGAATCAGGAAGGAAGCCATTATGAGTAAGAGAACAAAGCGTTGTGGCGCCGAAAGGAAGCACGATGACTGAACGTTTCCGAAGACAGGACATTCTGTGAAGTATGTTTATTGAATACGATTATATTTATACCAGGAATAAACAACCGATAGAGGAACGAAATGTTTGGGGAGCGCCTGCGAAGTGGTCCAGACGCTAAGTGACGACGTTGAGACAAGCATTTGGTGTTGTTTGGTTTTGTGGAAAGCAACACCGTTTGGTGGCGCTTGGTGGTGTGGCACGCCACCGTTTAGACCATCTGATTGCTTCTGACTGTTCATGCTGAATCTAAGCTGTAATCCTATGCTGTTGCTTTGTTGTGAATTCAATTCTTTTTCACTTGTATTACAGAGTTAATCTGGTAACGCGTAGCTTCTTGAAAGGTAGAATGCTTCGCCCGTTTGTAAAACCAAAAATTTACAATAAAGTTGGGCCATTATTAATGAAGTACTGGATAGGTTTTAAACAGTAGAAAACTATCTTATCACTTCAACTAATAACTGGAGGATGTTCGTTAAATTTCACGATTTATTTTGAAACAACTCAACCAATAGTAGGAAGTATCCTATTTTGAAGAATACAAATACTTCAAAGATAGTGAGAACAGTGGAAAACTGATAATGACGAGTAATATAAGATATTAGCCGAGAAAACGGGATCGCAGGAAACTACAGAGATCCACCCCATATTCTACACGTAAGGGAAAATGCTAATATCAATTCAAAAAGCGCAACCAGTCTACTCGCTTTAGGGAAGGTCCATTTAGGCATGGGAATAGGCATCTCGATTGAGTTTACTGTATGGAAGGGAAGCGAAACGAAAATATTTGAGGAATAGTATTGTTTATAGGACCCTCTGTGCTTCTAAACGTTTTCCTGATGCTAGGAAGTACCGCAAGTAAGGGTTGTTATTTTCTCTTAACAAGCTTAGGAATGTGTTTCATTTTGGTGGCGTTTACTGTCCAAATTCATTTTCCAGCCACGCAACGCAGTGTGAGTTAGTTTTGGTGGCATCCAATTGTTTGTTATGTGTGTCTCTTCCACGGACGAGTGCCAACGGACATTTGCTTGACCTCGACATATGGTTGAGAATCCGACGAAGGGGTCCGGTAACTGAGTCGTCGGTGACGGTACATAAACCTTCCTAGACTTGCGTTGCGAGCAAAGCGAATCAGTTTTCAACGCAATGTCAACATGGTAAACGAGGGACGCTTCCAGGGTGTTGAAGCATGGCCACCAAATCCACGAGACACATCAGAAAATCACTTATTTACATAGCCTATAACTGGTATAATGGTGCTACCGAGCAACAGCAGGTTTAACCGTAAGCCTCAGTCGGAAGATTAGCTCAAGTCGTATGCAAATGGGATTCCTGCGAATTTCAACACCGCTGAGAGTAGATACAGGAAGTAGTCAGGAGTTTGAGATAGAAAAAGTGCGAAAACAGTCCGATAGGTTCAATATACTGGTAGATTGGAATCTTGTGGAAATAGACACAATAATGATGGGTACTTCAAGGGTAAAAAAACTCTTATTTCAGTTTCTCTCAGGCATCAGTACTTGTGGAATATTTAAGGGGTTTTTTAATTTTTAAAAGTTCGGAAAAACAATTAAGTTAAAGGCAACGAGAAAGAAATTAAGTTGAGCAATTCGAACATATCGATAAGGTGAATGCTTTCCAGGGCTTCCTGTTTTTTTATTATCTGAAACCTATTTCGAAGCTTTGTTTTTTTCAATATTTTGTATCTGCTTGCCAGCGGTCACCGGCGCATGTTGTGCTGTTTCGATTAGGCTTGGCTTGTGTACATAAACTTTTTTCCACTTGCTATACTAGACTGACCGTGACTAAGTCGAAAAAAAACGAAAGCATAGAAAAGCGACGAACAGAAACAAAAAGCTACAAAAACAGAGTGCGAATGA
>NW_026457171.1:0-1974 GCF_943734635.1 Anopheles cruzii | reverse complement strand
TCCCATTCCAAGATATAGAATCAGGAAGGAAGCCATTATGAGTAAGAGAACAAAGCGTTGTGGCGCCGAAAGGAAGCACGATGACTGAACGTTTCCGAAGACAGGACATTCTGTGAAGTATGTTTATTGAATACGATTATATTTATACCAGGAATAAACAACCGATAGAGGAACGAAATGTTTGGGGAGCGCCTGCGAAGTGGTCCAGACGCTAAGTGACGACGTTGAGACAAGCATTTGGTGTTGTTTGGTTTTGTGGAAAGCAACACCGTTTGGTGGCGCTTGGTGGTGTGGCACGCCACCGTTTAGACCATCTGATTGCTTCTGACTGTTCATGCTGAATCTAAGCTGTAATCCTATGCTGTTGCTTTGTTGTGAATTCAATTCTTTTTCACTTGTATTACAGAGTTAATCTGGTAACGCGTAGCTTCTTGAAAGGTAGAATGCTTCGCCCGTTTGTAAAACCAAAAATTTACAATAAAGTTGGGCCATTATTAATGAAGTACTGGATAGGTTTTAAACAGTAGAAAACTATCTTATCACTTCAACTAATAACTGGAGGATGTTCGTTAAATTTCACGATTTATTTTGAAACAACTCAACCAATAGTAGGAAGTATCCTATTTTGAAGAATACAAATACTTCAAAGATAGTGAGAACAGTGGAAAACTGATAATGACGAGTAATATAAGATATTAGCCGAGAAAACGGGATCGCAGGAAACTACAGAGATCCACCCCATATTCTACACGTAAGGGAAAATGCTAATATCAATTCAAAAAGCGCAACCAGTCTACTCGCTTTAGGGAAGGTCCATTTAGGCATGGGAATAGGCATCTCGATTGAGTTTACTGTATGGAAGGGAAGCGAAACGAAAATATTTGAGGAATAGTATTGTTTATAGGACCCTCTGTGCTTCTAAACGTTTTCCTGATGCTAGGAAGTACCGCAAGTAAGGGTTGTTATTTTCTCTTAACAAGCTTAGGAATGTGTTTCATTTTGGTGGCGTTTACTGTCCAAATTCATTTTCCAGCCACGCAACGCAGTGTGAGTTAGTTTTGGTGGCATCCAATTGTTTGTTATGTGTGTCTCTTCCACGGACGAGTGCCAACGGACATTTGCTTGACCTCGACATATGGTTGAGAATCCGACGAAGGGGTCCGGTAACTGAGTCGTCGGTGACGGTACATAAACCTTCCTAGACTTGCGTTGCGAGCAAAGCGAATCAGTTTTCAACGCAATGTCAACATGGTAAACGAGGGACGCTTCCAGGGTGTTGAAGCATGGCCACCAAATCCACGAGACACATCAGAAAATCACTTATTTACATAGCCTATAACTGGTATAATGGTGCTACCGAGCAACAGCAGGTTTAACCGTAAGCCTCAGTCGGAAGATTAGCTCAAGTCGTATGCAAATGGGATTCCTGCGAATTTCAACACCGCTGAGAGTAGATACAGGAAGTAGTCAGGAGTTTGAGATAGAAAAAGTGCGAAAACAGTCCGATAGGTTCAATATACTGGTAGATTGGAATCTTGTGGAAATAGACACAATAATGATGGGTACTTCAAGGGTAAAAAAACTCTTATTTCAGTTTCTCTCAGGCATCAGTACTTGTGGAATATTTAAGGGGTTTTTTAATTTTTAAAAGTTCGGAAAAACAATTAAGTTAAAGGCAACGAGAAAGAAATTAAGTTGAGCAATTCGAACATATCGATAAGGTGAATGCTTTCCAGGGCTTCCTGTTTTTTTATTATCTGAAACCTATTTCGAAGCTTTGTTTTTTTCAATATTTTGTATCTGCTTGCCAGCGGTCACCGGCGCATGTTGTGCTGTTTCGATTAGGCTTGGCTTGTGTACATAAACTTTTTTCCACTTGCTATACTAGACTGACCGTGACTAAGTCGAAAAAAAACGAAAGCATAGAAAAGCGACGAACAGAAACAAAAAGCTACAAAAACAGAGTGCGAATGA
>NW_026457170.1:0-1974 GCF_943734635.1 Anopheles cruzii | reverse complement strand
GCACGCTGGTTCATCTGCGTGGTCAGATCGTGGTCCTTCAGGCAGCAGAGCGCCACGATGGTGGCCGTCTGGTTGCCGGCCTTCATGTACTTCACCAGCTTTTGGATGTGCCAGTACTCGGACGGTACGTCGTTCGAAAGCTTCGAATCCTTCCAGCGTTCCTCCTCGTCCGACGAGGACACCTGGTCCGAAGAGTCGGACTCGATGCTCTCGTGAGGCTTCAGCGGTGGCTTATCCTTGCCGGCGGCGCCACCAGCAGCTCCGGACGTCGCTGCCGCCGCAGCTGCCACCGCCGATCCGCCCACCGTACCGTCGACACCGTTCGTACCATTCGTCGCGCCATTCGTCCGAGATTTCGCTTTACCCCCGCGGGAAGCCTTGGCTCCTCCGAGGCTGCCACCACCACCACCTCGTCCGACATGTCGACGCTGCGCCGTAGCGTTCATGTTCACAGCAACCCCGTAACTCGGCGACAAGATGATTTGCTCTAGAATTAAACGACACGCACTCTATTAGCACCACCCGGAAGCGGACACTTACGCGCGACACGGTTATGTGCTGGAATGTCTGGCGACGAATGTCGAAGAATTTGGCTCCCAAACTATTGGTGCGAAGTTCCACGGACGGTGGTCGACTATCGACCCAACAGGCCTACTGAGCTCGACCTGATTGCTCGACCGTCGTCCTGGCAACCGGCGCGCTCGATGTCTGCGATTGGCGGTGCCGATTTCCGGGTTTCCGGGCGAAAAGTAGCAACCGGTCCGTGGCTACAGACTTGTTGATATTTGTTTTCGAATCCTTGTTTGACGACGCCTCGAGCTACGGCGATGCCTTGCAGATCCGAGAAGCGAAGCGCGTTTGTGTTTGTTTTTGATTGGCAACACATGTGCTCGGACGGGCAGAATGTGGAGCAGTAGTGAAAGAGGGGGTACGAAATTACAAACAAACACTTCCCCCGTGGCTCCACGCTCCAACAGGTTGTTGGCAGTGCGTAGCCATCAGAACCGGGTGGCAATCGGTGTCCTTTTTCCCTTCCCGCACATTGATAAATGTGGCGTTATTTGTTTGGCTGATAAACTGGATCACCGACGAGCGTGTGGCCGGAGCGGAATATGCCGTATAAATGTTGTAACCCAAAAATAAAGGACCACCATTGTCGGTTTATTGTTAGAAAGTAAACATTTCGACCTGAACGAACGAACATTTTACGGAGCAGAACTCAACATGTAAACAAATTTGAATTTGACGTTTCACTTCTTTTTCCTTCCTTTTTCCTTTTTTTCTTACGCCTCCGCTAGAGGTTTTAATGTTGCTACTGTTTGCCAGAGGGCGCTGCAGACAGTGCGACCGGCAACGCACTATGGGAAAAAATATTGTTGTCATAAACACACCTTAAAAAGTTGGGATTTTAGATAATTTTCCTGAAATAAATAAGTTAGCTATGAGCGATCCGCATTTTTAACCTTCCATGTTACGAAGAATTTTGCGGAGAATTCATCTGTCAAAATCGAAGGCAATTCGTAGATTCTTCCTAAAACACAGTATGTCCGCCTGTGCAATACAAGCTCGTGATTCAGATATTCAGATCACGTTTTCCTGGCGGAACAGCGATGAAAAATGGCTCACAAAAAAGGTGTCACAATGAGTCGTTGGTCAGCAGTTCTGCGTACGCCCGGTGATGATTCTGATTTCACATATCGCTCGGTTTAGATTTGTCGGACGGCCGTGGGCCGCTTATTAAAAACACAAATTCCGCCGCGTCGCGTTTGGACGGAATGTAATAATCCGACACATCACGTCCGTCCAGTTGGTTCACTGCCAAGCGCGGTTTACGACCTGGAGTTCCACAAGCCGTGTCCAGCTGAGGGAATTCCCCAAATCGAGTCATCACGATCGTGATGGCAACGGCCAACGGTCAGCCAGTTGGGTTGCGAGATAAAAATCGAACCCAGCCCGAAGGGGACCGATGCGGGA
>NW_026457169.1:0-1976 GCF_943734635.1 Anopheles cruzii | reverse complement strand
CAGCCGCTTAGCCACCTGGATGTTCGCCTCCCACAACCCACCGAAATTCGGGCTGCGCGGAGGGATGAAGGAGAAACTGATTCCCTCGTCGGCGGCTAACTCGATGACGTGGTGCTGGAACTAGCAGTCGTTGAAGGCGTCACGGAGACGCTGCAGTTCACGGGCAGCACCCACGAAATTGCGACCGTTGTCGCAATAAATGATGTTGGGCCTTCCACGTAGCGACACGAAGCGCATAGGGCCGGAGATAAAGGCCTGCGTGGATTGATCCTCTACCACTTAAAGGTGTACAGCCTTGGTGGCGAAGCACACGAAGATGCACACGTAGACATCTTCGGGACGAGGATAAGTAGTCGCGCCTCCTAAGCAAGTTCGGCGTTCTGCAGCCTCCCTTGCACGTGAATCAACCCATTCACACAGACCGTTGGCGTGATGTTGCCCGTCATTTGCATCTCGCGTACTTCATTCGGATGGACCGTCGTCTACATCCGTAGCAAGATACGTTGCAGCCCATCTTCTTGGGCGGCGAGCGTCATGGGACCGTATGTCGCGGAAAGGCCTGGATTTTTGCACGAAGCGAGGCCGATCTCGCCTTAAAATTGCTGACCGCACGTCCAAGCAAGGCGATATGACGGCGCGTCTTTCCCAAGGAGCAATTGTGCCGGTATTGCGCGATCAACTCGTCGCAATCAGGCCCATTGGTGGCCACTAGCAACGGAGCTTGTGGCGGCACTGATTCCAACGCGGCGAGATCTGTTGATGGGGTCGGCTCAGGTATCCGATGACATCCTGATTGAACGAATGCCGGCCCATTCAGCCAGAACGTCATAACGTCTGGACGGATCAACTTTCTTGCCGAGATGCCTCGGGACACGTTGTCGGCCGGGTTGAGTTGTGTGGGCACGTAGCACCAGTCGTGGGAGCGTCATTGCCTTCCGCCGTCGTCGTCGTCGGTCCGCTGGGCGATACCATTCATGAGAGGTGTAGTGTCCTCAAGAGTGGAAGTTCCAACGTGAACTCGTTCCACTGATGGATCGTCGCGGGTGACACGGAGTCATCCCATCCAAGATCTTCTCGCCAGAGATCTTGCATCATCACTTTCGCAGTGATGATCACCGGCTGCAGGATCCCGACTGGATCGTACAGCTTAGAGATCTTGGCGATGAGGCTGCGCTTCGTCAATTGCTCCGCGGACTGAAGTACGTCCTCATGTATGACCAACTGAAACGTGTCATCAGTTGGGCACCACGACAGTCCGAGCATGCGCACAGCCTCGCGATCGCCGATCTTAACAGGAGCCTCCCGATGCTCCTGCGGTACGTGGCGCAGTACCTCTGCTTTGTTGGACGCCCACTTCCGCAGCGGCATGCTGCGGCGAAGTAGCGCCTGCTCCACTCCCGAGCACAGGGCACGTAGCTCGTCGGGTGTAGAGGCGCCCAGCGACAGGTTGTCCACGTAGAACCCTCGCTGGATTGCGTCAGCGACTTGCGGGTTTCCAGGTACCGGGTAGATTACCCGAGTGGGGTATCACGGTGCGATCGGCGTCATGTGTCCGAGGTCCACGCACTCACGCATGAACGCCCGGTACTCGTCATACGTCTCGGAGTGGCGTTCTAGCTTGCGCTCGAGGGCTAGTAAGCGCTTCACTCCGTGCTGGTAGGAGTCGCCCAGCTATCCTACCTCCCCCCGTAAGGGAATTCGGACGACGTATCGGCCGTCCGGTGCCAACGACGTCGTCTCCTTGAAGAAGGCCTCGAGGTCCGGTGAGGAGATTTCCGTCGAAATCGCGGCTTGAGGCAGGGACGCGTCCTCCACCTGCCAGAACCTCTCGATACTCCGTCTGAGGTCTTCTTCCGTTGTGGCCACTCCGCATTGATGCGACCTCACGCCATCGGCCACATCGCCCTGGAGTAAGCCACCCACGGGCCACCCGAACACGGAGTTCTGGATGGTGAGTCCTCGCTCATTTCGTCTCA
>NW_026457168.1:0-1976 GCF_943734635.1 Anopheles cruzii | reverse complement strand
CACGAAATCGAAACGTCAACCAATGTGCCCATTTACAAAAGGCAATACCGGTTCCCCGAGGTGACAAAGATGCACCTTAAGGAACAAATAGATGAAATGCTACAGCAGGGTATACTTCGCCCCAGCAAAAGCCCCTTTAACGCCCCTGTTTTATGTATCCCCAAAAAGCTCGACGATAACGGGCAAAGAAGGTACCGAATTGTAGTAGATTTCCGGGCGTTGAATGAAATCACGAAACCGTTTGTATACCCGATCCCGTTGATTAACGAACTCATAGATACATTGGGAGATAGCAGATATTTTTCTACGTTGGATTTGAAATCAGGATTCTACCAGATCCCGATATCCCCTAAAGATGCCCCAAAGACAGCTTTCTCGACCCCCCAAGGTCACTACGAATTTACCCGAATGCCGATGGGGCTCAAGAACAGCCCCTCCACGTTTCAACGGTTAATGAACACCGTACTTTATGAAATTGAGGGAGTTAGAGCCGTAGTGTATCTCGATGATATTGTTATTTTCGGAAGGACAATCGACGAGCATAATGAACACTTTGAGAAAGTGCTCAGAGGCCTTCGCAAGTACAACTTAAAATTAGAGCCCAAGAAGTGCCAAATTTTGAAGGAGGAAATCAAATACCTGGGACACATAATCGATAAACAGGGAGTAAGACCAGCGAAGGACAACATAAAGAGCATAGAGAACATGCCGCGACCGACAACAACAAAGGGAGTGCGGTCGTTCCTAGGCGCAATAAATTTCTACGGGAAATTCATCCCAGGTATAGCAAAGATCCGTAAACCCTTGAACGACTTACTGAAAAAGAACGTTAAATTCAATTGGACGTCCGAATGCAATGATGCTTTTAACACACTACGGAAGGCATTAATCTCGGAACCGATTTTAATAAGACCAGATTATCAAGATGGATTCGTATTGACTACCGATGCCAGCAAGTATGCTATCGGGGCGGTTCTCTCTAATGATAAAACGAAAGATAGGCCTATAGCCTTTGCAAGCAGGTCACTGAATGGACCCGAAACCAGGTATCATATAATTGAGAAGGAGTTATTAGCAATTGTCTGGGCCGCTGCGTATTTCAAACACTATGTATATGGCCAGAAATTCATAGTTTACACGGATCACAGACCACTAGTATCTATTTGGAGATTAAAAGAGACTTCTCCCGTCCTGACAAGACTAAGATTGAAATTACAGGGAACAGAATTAGAAATCAGGTACAAACAAGGGAAGGAGAACATTGTGGCAGACTTTTTGTCACGCATGCCAACCGAAGCCGGGCGAGCCAAAGACAACGTATCGAAGGAAAACGAACACGAACCAGGGAAAAAAATAGTAGCCATCACCACACGACACCAGAAAAGAATGCAGGATATCATAAACCAAACACCCATTACCACTAATAGTAGCAAACAGCCAGTTAAGACCAACCCCGAAAATCATCTCGACGATCTCATGAATATAGATACACAAAACGACAAGAACGACACAGCCAAACAGTACAGCTTCTCTCAGTTATACACCGAATTTCAGGCAGACCGTAATTGCAATAAAATAACCGTTAAGGATCTAAAATTCACTTCAGTAGAAAACACGAATGCCGATTCTCCGAAAATAGTCATCTTAAATAGCAGAACATCCTTCACCGAACTATCCACACTGGAAGACATTCCTCACGGGCTCAAAGATTTTACAGTAGATAACATCGTCACAATCCCTTCAAGTAGAATATACGGATTAATTTTAGAAGGAAAGAGTAACTCCTTGACGAAAACCGAAACCTTCTTTAACCGTTTTAATCAAGTATTGGCAACGTATTCCGAAAAGGAAGAATTAAGCGGCGAGATCGATGTCATCTCCTTCAGAGAAATTAGGCAGCTCGAAATATTGCAAATGCTACAGTTTTTAGGAAACAGATATGGAGTTTCCTTTAAGGTTTTCAATGCAGGTATGAA
>NW_026457167.1:0-1978 GCF_943734635.1 Anopheles cruzii | reverse complement strand
TTTACTACGCCCACAGACGCCGCTTCCGAAATGCAACGCGTGTGGACGTCCAAACGCTGGCGGTGGGCCGGGACGGGAGAGGTGGAGAGGTGGAGAGAGAGAGAGTAAACTTATTTTCACCACAAGTAGGAGGCATACCTAATGAAGCGGCATATTGGAATCTCGGGCAGAGTAAAGCGGATTACACAAGCGGGCACGAGAGCTTTTTGATTTTTTATGAGGCTCTCTTTTTCGGGGGGACACGAGCATTCGGGGAGATGGAAATTATTATTCTGACGAACGTTGTCGACAATATCCAATCTGTGCGCGCGCGACAAGCAATTCGGGTCAATGTGGTTCATGAACTTTGGCTTTGGTGTTCATATTTTCTAGAGCAATCCATTTTTTCCTGGAATATTCCCCTATCACTATGCATGCGTCTGTGGTCGAATACATAAAACTGTCATCCTTAAACGACGGGAAAAGAAACTGGCAGGATCGGCCAAACATAAGCGATCGGTACCGGTTAGTTTTGCACCAGACTAACCCCTTACGAGTCGAGTAACAGCGCGAAAGAAATCTGAGCAGAGATGCACGTCGTGTGATAAAAAAAAACAGCGCATAATGACATGAAAATTTCGAACCTTTCATTTCGGTAACCCAAACCCTCGGAACCAGTGTTTCTGCAGATCTGCCTGAACAGCATTTTGCAAGACGGTCGTCACGGAGCCGGGCTACCGGGGAAAGTCATCGAGACCGCCGTGACGTCGCTGCTATCAGTCAGCCGAGCCGGGAAAGGGTTGTGGTTTTTCGGTTTCCCATGCCCCGGAGCCAGTCTGGCATTCTGATGCGCCTCTGACACACGTATTAACGTACCCATACGACGTATGCAAAGTGACAAAAAGGATCGGTTACGAGTCGTTTCGGTATCTTGGGGCAGAGAAAGAATCGTAATCAAACGACCCATTCAGCCTGATTTCGTCCTGAACGTCTGTGGGCCACGGTCTCTTTGTTCGAAAACGTGTGACAGCGTGTGAGGCGGGAGGCCGAGTGTGAATGTAGCACAGCCAATGACCCCCACACCGTGACGATGACATTGTGATCCGTACACCTCACGGGCTTTCCAGCGGGACAATGAGAGCCTTAACCACTACTGCGGGGCTACTATCGAAAAGAAGCAGACAGGCAGGTCTGCACGGAGCACCAATTGCAGCAGGACTCAATCAAGTGTTTCAATATTGTATGACCCGGAGTGGCCGGATGCCGGCCGGGGCGCGGAACGATCGGTGCCCCCCACAGTATTTATCTAGCCAAATTGATTCGTACGCCCGACTCCTGTGGCTCCCGGTGCTGGTGGGCCGGAGCTTATCTTCTGGGGAATTGGTACATACACGGGTCTGCCGAGTGACACCCGATGGTTGGGGTTTGAGAGCAGTTTCTGTTCTTGTTTGTTCTTCGAGCTACGGACACTCTGTTGCGGTAAGCTGCGATGCTAACCGGTGTAATGAAATGGAGTAGCTGTTAGATTAATTACTATTGATTCCGTCTTTTAATGTTTGCTGCTACGGCAAGATCGATGATGTGTGCCGCAAACCATTGGACAGTCAATACAATCGTCGTTTTTCATCGATCAACAAAACAAATCCCAACGGAAGTTGATTATTGTAAACTTATTTTATATCACCCAGTCTGTCATGACTGTCGGCCCTTTGGTTGGCCGCAACACTTCTAGGACTTGGATAGTAGGACTTGTCACGCAATTCGATACGTCGGATTTGATGATGAGGTATGAATATAATAGGGGACAGAGTACATTGTCTACCAATATGGGGTTTGGGTATTTTGTTCATTAAATCGTGGAAAGTCTTCAAAAAAGGAGCATCTTTTCAACTCACGAAAGCTTTGTCCGACTGGTTTTGACTTCAAGCTTTGATCCGATGTTCCTTCACTTACGAATGCATTGCATCAACTTTAAAAACAGGCAAACTATTTTCTAGAG
>NW_026457166.1:0-1978 GCF_943734635.1 Anopheles cruzii | reverse complement strand
GGAAACACGCAAAAATCGTTCCAATCCCTAAACCAGGCAAAGACCACTGCCTCCCCGAAAACTACAGACCCATCAGCCTGCTCAGCTGCCTGGGAAAAATTCTGGAAAAAAGTATAGCAAACAGAATAGACAAACACACAAACGATAACCACATAATCCAACCCTACCAATTCGGTTTTCAAAAATCACTGTCAACCACTCACCAACTCCACAGGTTGACAAACAATATACGGTCAAACAGAAATAACAAAAAATCTACCGGACTCGTCCTGCTGGACATCGAGAAAGCCTTCGACACTGTCTGGCAAGACGGTTTAATTTACAAACTGGTTAGACTAAAATACCCACAAAACATCGTTAAATTAGTAGAATCATTCCTTAAAAATAGAAAAAACCAGGTTTTCATAGGAAACTCCTGCTCAAACATCTACACCCCAGATGCAGGGGTACCGCAGGGTAGTGTTCTCTCCCCACTACTTTTCAATATTTACATATCCGACATTACAACACACACAAAATGTTCACAATTTCTATATGCCGACGACTTAGCAATAAGCTCCTCAAGTACAATGCCCAAAACGATAGTCACCAATTTAAACAACAGCCTCCGGAAATATGAAAAATATTGTAAAACATGGAAAATCAAAATTAACGCCGACAAATCAGAGGCAATTTTCTTTACACGAAGAAGTTGCCTGCGTCGCCTCCCAACTAGCTACACAAAAATAAACAAAACAAACATCCCATGGAAAGAATCAGTCAAATACCTCGGATTTCACCTAAACAAGAAATTAACCTATAAAACACACTTCGAACACGTAAGAGAAAAATGCGAGAAACACCTAAAAATACTCTACAGCCTAATAAATAGGAGATCGAAACTAAATAACAAAAACAAACTGTTACTGTACAAAACTATAATCCGCCCCACCATCACTTATGCATCTCCCATATGGGCCACCAGCGCGAATACCCACAAAAAAAGGTTACAAAGAATCCAAAACAAATTCCTAAAAATTATTCTAAATAAGCCTCCATGGCATAGCACAGAAAAAATACATAAACTAGCTAAAATAGAAAAAATAGCTCAACACACCCTAAAACTCAACAAAAAGTACTGGTCCGCTTGCTGTAAAAACAAAGAATTGAAATACCGTCTTCAGTGACACAGTTAATTAGTAGATTAAAGTAGTAGTAGTTGTAGATAGTAGTTTAAATAATGTAAATAGTTTAGTCAGTAGGTAGGCTTAGGTATGTAAGGCATAGGAAAAAAGTCTCAGACAGGTCCAATGGGCCCCTGTCAAAATATCAAGAAAACAAATCAAACACTTAGGTACACTAACGAACAACACCTGAAAATAATAATGTGTAATAATTCTCAATAATAATGTGGAGAGGCCTTAGCCGAGCCCATTCGATTAATCAACCTCGATGTATTACGAAATCAACTCCCAATAAACGCAATTTATATAAAAAAAAAAAAAAAAAAAGAAAATATTCCCGCCGCGCGCCGGGACGGGGACGAATAAAAACGAAGGCGCACGCGGCGGCGGCGGCGGCAAAGGATGATGCTGCTGCTGCAGGACTAAATGGCCATATCTCTGGCGGGTTTGTATGTGTTGGTAGCAGAAGATGTGCCGGTGAACTCCTTCCGAATCAATCCCGAAAACCGAACCAACGGGCCGGCCCAGAGAAAGAGTGACTGATTGTACTTTGATCAGCAATTTTTGTGCGTTGACTGCCCGAAGTGGATCGCCTAACCCAACAGTCCGATATTTTTCGTACATATAATTTTTGATTATCCAGGCTTTTTTGACGGTTGTCAAATTTATTTAAACAGCTGTCAAAATATTAAGATGACGGTATCGCAAAACGCTTGAGAAAGAATTCTTTTCGCTTGATTCTATACTGCGTCGGTTATGTGTCGGTTAAATAGAAATGTAATGCTTAGAATGCGAACGAAAAGGACTACGACCTA
>NW_026457165.1:0-1979 GCF_943734635.1 Anopheles cruzii | reverse complement strand
ACTGCAAAATTATTGTGATATTGACATTGCAATAACACTGCAAAATTCTCTCCGAGAGTGTTAGTAACACTCAAAGGTGAAACAAATCAAACCCCGGCAAGGGGAAACCAACAAAATCCCGGTAAGGGAAAACCATAGTGCGTTCGTCGTGCGTGAAAGTGAGTGAGCGAGCTCAACGCGGTGCAGCATCCAGTGGCAGGATGACGCCAACGCAAACCAGCACGGGAGCGATGGCGACGCGATGCGTCCCCGGCTACCGGGAAGCAATGGCCCCTACGACAGGGTCAGCGGCCGCGAGAGCGGCGCGCGCCGAAACGTTGACGCGCACGATGATGAGGGAGATGAAGGACGAGATGAGAAAAGAGTTATCAGAAATGAAGAAGCGCGTCTTCGAAGAAAAGATGCGCGCAATTAGGACGAGTGAGTGGGTGGCCGAAGCAAGCCGATCGCACCGTAGGCACGATCGAGCGGAGCAGCGTAGCGACAGATACACCGACGCAAAAAGTTATCAGGACAAATGTGGCGGACGGTACCGAACCGACTACAGCGTGCGAAGGGAAGCACCACGAGTGAGCCAGCTGAGTGCGTACGATAAATGGGAAGAAGAGAGGCAGCTCCTCAAATACTACCTCGAACCTAAGTACGATATAATCGCAGCAATGGATGAGCGGAAAGGACGCCAAACGGGCAATGTGAAGCCGATCGCAGGTCCAAGCCGTCGGCAGTCTGCGACCGTTACGCAACGCCGTGCCAGTGACCCCTACGCCGTGCAAGTGGACGACATTCGCCCAACGGCGGTCGCCAGCCGAACGGTGGCAATTTTACCTCCGTCCAAAATGGCCAACAGGAATCGCTTCACGACCACAAGTAAGCCCTCCACGCACAGCCAAACAGGCCTCGTCGAGTGTGCAGCAACGGTACCCGGAGCAGTGTACGGAATGCGAGCACCAACGAGACCTTCAAAACCGATCGGAATTGATCGTAGTGGTACGGTTCGGGACAGTTTCGTGCGTGTGATAGAAGGACCGCTACCTGCGTTGGAAGAGAAGAACACTGTCGCGCTAAGGGACGAGAGTGCAACGACCACCAAGCGATGCGAGGTGAATGGATGTGTTAGTGTCCTGCCGCCAACGAAGCCATTCGGCCGCAAGAGTGGCGGCATCACAGTGTTTAATGGAGACGACAAACCAACGACGCTCGGTGTGTCGGCGAAGAATAGCAGCCTAAATACGAGCCGCACGAGACTCAACGGCAGGTTACGGGGAAAGGAGGCAAGGAAGCCAGACTTGTCAGAGGAGCAATCAGCCGATCGTGCCGCGGCTGCAGTCGATATGGGAAAATCAGTCGCAGCAGCACCAGTAGCAGCAGTTGCCATGGAAGTGGATGACGCGGAGCACAGGACGTCGCAAGCCGACCAGATGAAACGGCTCGACGTGAAGGTGCTGAACAACGCGGCCCACAAGCAACGGCATGCGGAGAACGGTGCTGCCGAGCAGGAACCACCACCGGTTGACACCATCGAAGTGGATCGTTTGATCGTCGATCGTATCGGTGATGTGCCTTACGGGAATGGGCATGCCGCCGAAAGTGTGCTGCTGACCGATGACAACCCGACGCGCAGTAAGGAGCTTTCGGTGACGGCCAGACCCATGGTTGTCGGAGGCCCCGTGTTCGTGAACAACGCGCTGCTACCGAGCGGCGATCAAGCGTCTAGTGCGCGCAATCTGCTGGTGCAGGATTCGCGCGTGAGTCGGGATCGAGGTAAATCTCCCGACGATGCTGACCGCCACGGCAACAACGGTAAGGAGCTTTCGGTGACGGCCAGACCCATGGTTGTCGGAGGCCACGTGTTCGTGAACAACGCGCTGCTACCGAGCGGCGATCAAGCGTCTAGTGCGCGCAATCTGCTGGTGCAGGATTCGCGCGTGAGTCGGGATCGAGGTAAATCTCCCGACGATGCTGACCGCCACGGCAACAAC
>NW_026457164.1:0-1979 GCF_943734635.1 Anopheles cruzii | reverse complement strand
GGCTCGTTCGTTCGATCCGAGCACCCGGATCCGAGAGTTCGATCTACACGATAGTTTTCTTAAGCGCGCCCAGGACTCCGTCCAGAACGGTGCTCCGGTAGTTCCATCCGCGGCCGCCCGGCACGTACTGCGAATATATTTTGTTTTATTTTCTATTATTGCACATTATTTCCGGTTCCGTGTGTCGCTTCGCGAGCGAAACCGAAGGACTCTTCAGAATGGAAACTTCCGTTCGCCCCAAGTCCCAAATGGTGGCTCTAATGGTATTGAGCAAACCGTACTTCCGGCTCGAGGTGGCACCGGGCATGGACCGGAAGTTGGAAGATGGAAGCACGTGATCATTTTTAGTGTGTTTGGGGTGTGATTGTTATTATTGCACTTAGTGTTTTATGCATATCGATGCACTTTGTCCGGTGCCCGGTTGGTGCCACATTGTACCACCACAGGGTGGTTCGAAAAAGTTTCCTCTACGTACGGGGGAAGGTTAAAGTTGAATATGAGTTAATGAATCTTTCAAAGCCTCATCCTTCAAATTGATTGAATGTATGAATTTTATAAATTAAACGTTCTGCATAAGAACTGTGAAAACCAGCAAAGTGGTTCAAAACAAAAACGTTGCTTCAACGCTCAACTTTAAGTAAATGTTCTTGAAAATAGACTACAAAACTATTGTTCACATAGAATATAGAGTAGTTTGAAAGAAAATTATAACATTAGCGACACTGCTTTTGCGCCACACCGTGGCATGCATTGTGAGACGTTGTCGCATCTGGCACTAAGAACTTCCTGCCGCTCCACGGATCCGGATGCCAACTTTGCCAGCATATCCATAAAGTTAATGCGGAACCACTCGAGTCGAGGAGCAACGGCAAGAAACAGCGAAAGGACACATGCACACTGACGGCAATGCACTTCTTATACGTGTCCTTGCATGCAGCGACGGATTCCGGTATGTGTGTGTGTGTGCGCCAACAATAGGAGGCTGCACATTGCATTAGTAGTGTTTGTACGATTCAGAAACCCGTATCCTCACGGAGTCCCGACGTTCGCCTGGCACCGGTCCGCCAGAGGAAAGGCAAACGACGGTGATCGTAATAATGCCACACGATTCTTAAATTTGTCTCTGCAAACTGGAAATAACGGTGGAAACAGTAAAACACACACACACACACTGGGGGCGTTCGGGAGAAATGTGTAATTTGGGCCAATTTGCATTCGCCACTTCACGCCACGCGACAACGAACGATTTTATTTCCCCAAAAACCAATAAAAACACTGACGGCACCCGTGTTCTACTATGAGGCTGCGCTCTCTAAACGACCCTGCGAGGTGCTTCGTCTGGTTTAAAGGGTCTCCGATCTCGCCATCACAGGTCGGTGTGAAAACGGTACTTTATTAGTAGTTTTGATTTTTATCTCCATGTCCCCGGCCCTAGAAAGGGTCGCATTTGGCGTCGTCACGTCCAAGGGACAACTTTCCACTAGCACGTCCGGGCGAATCGGTACTATCCGATATTATAACGCCATTTTGGCACGCATTCGGGTCGAGATAAAATGAATGTGCTTCCCGAGTGCGCAAAGATTCCATCCGGGTTCTTTCGGTGCTTCCGGGTTTTAGTGTCCCAATGGAGCCCATGCATTGTTCCTTTGGTTTGCGGCGTACAGCTACGAAAGATAAGGCCTCCGCTACCCCAATTATTGATACTGTTCAAACATTACTTTATGTCTGTCGATTGATTTACATAAACCCAATAAACCTCCTTTTTGAAGTGTTAATGAAATTCCGCAAAATTCGAGTTTTTCGGGGAGGGATGCTAAACACAGACACCGTTTCGACGTATCTAAACGCTGAGCTACACTGTCGCCCAGGGCCTCTTCTCGAAAGTGAAACGCGTTCTTTGCCAACAACTGACGGAAACGACAACACAGGGTTTCAGTCTCGAACAAACCACCGTCGGGAGCGGTTGTTTGCTCGTCTCC
>NW_026457163.1:0-1983 GCF_943734635.1 Anopheles cruzii | reverse complement strand
GTCAAATGAAACTCCTTAAATGGGACAACGATCTTTGGATCTTTTATCTGAAAGATCCTTTGCTGCTTGAGACGAAACTAGTTAAGGGTGTGCTGTGCTTAGGGAAGTGTTGGCGTGGGAAACCGTTAATCAGTGTGTTCCGTTTTTTTTATTTTATTTCAGCCAACGAAAGTATTTTGAAAGTGTATTCATGATAGCTGCTATCAGGAACCGCTGGGACAGTTGATTAGTACTTAATTTTTAATTCGCAATACAGCACCCAGAAGGTGTGCCCAGCATTTTGGTAAACATTTTCATAATATTCAGATAACCCATAATTTTCATTTCAGATAACCCTCTTATCAGTGGTCTGTTCGTGGAAGCCAAATTATTTAAATTACTGTATTGTGTTGCCCATCACTTTTGATTGCTCTGGAGCAGCGTGTTGAAAATGGCATAATCTAGAGCTCGCAAGAACACACTCCGGCGCTGCGAGATGACGTAGGTTCAGAAACTGAGTAGAAAAAAGTTGGTATTTGGGCCGGTGGATTGACTTAAAAGAATCTTTATCAGCAACTGGTGATAGTGCCCTAAGAACCATCCCCGAACGCGCGATTTGCTGGTGCCATTTGCTGGGTCACTTTGTTCGCGGCTGGCAATGAACTTTACAATGACGCACCGGTGGCCCTTTAAGTATCCGGTCCTATCTTATGTCATGTCTACTACTCGATGAATCCACCACAATAGAATGGGATTAGTGTATCGTTAGATATCACCCAGGGAACAGGCTGATAATAGAGCAATTGAAGGGGGTTAGCGACGGAAGCGGTGACTATGGTGCCGTTTTGCACTAAGTCCAGCGTAAATATTCGATAAAAATTGTAAACAAATAACGACTGATGCAACTAATTATCTATAGCAGTTTTTGTCAAGAATGATTTGAGCGCAGTTAATGCAAATCAGTTGCTCTATTTTTTAAACTTGTTCAGGCCCTGAATCTTCCCTGTTATCGATACGTTTTATTAACCAGAAGTCTTTCTCGCGGAGCACCAGAATGAAGCCATTGAAACGATCTTCCGTCTGACCGGGACAGAGTCTTCAGATAGAACAGGATTTGAATTTCAGTAATCAGACCCCATTTGTACACTCTTTGTGGAAGGTAATTCCGTGAGGCATGAAGTGCGTTTGTTTCAATAATGAGCTTTACTCATAGCCCCCCCTTAAGCACCGACCGATAAGAATTTGAACGTAATTAATTCTACAATGCACAATGGGGCACACATGCACATGCACTATAGGGAACTGTATCACGTGCACGTGTTCCGGTGAGCTTGCACACGCTGTTGTTTGATTTGCAACAACTATAAAATAGAGTTCCCTTTCACACGTGGCGCGGGTTTTACCAAACGATCAACAAAGTCCAGAAAACTGGGGAATTTCAAACAAACTAGAGATTGCATCACTTGGGTCGGTACGGATTTGTGGGGATTGACAGCGTGTATCCCTTTTGCGACACACAAAAAGTGCGTATTCGAACGCGACGACGGTCACGGTCAACCGGTAAACAAGCGCACCTTGGTACGCACCTGTTTGGCTGGGCCATCGTGGTGATCGACGGAAACGAGATTGTCTGGTGGTTAAGGAAAATAGAGATCACTGGTGAACTGAGACTGAGATGAGCGCGTGTTGAGAAGCCGGAGGGTAATGGAGTTGACCGATCAGCCGCGGTCTACGAGAGTTAACACTCTGAAGACCGGCTTTCGGGTGTTCTGCTCCTTTTATTTGCCAAAATCACCAATTGGTGGGTTGGAGTAATGCTACACACACAGATACACACATTGCGTTTCGCGGGTCATTGCGCTATCATCGCGTTCATCGCGCCTGTGATTGCCGCGCGAGTGATCGAGTATTTTTTTACCATCTTGCCAAACGACATTCGACCACTTTTCGGTGCCGGAGAAGATAAGAAACTGTCTCTCTCGGACTCACTAGCAGCGGCTGCGA
>NW_026457162.1:0-1983 GCF_943734635.1 Anopheles cruzii | reverse complement strand
GCAGAGATAGGTCACAACTGCACGATGGCAGCTGTGAGAAGGTGTCACAATGTTTGGTCAGTGTTATCTTTCATTTTTACTTCATGAAACACTTGCATAAGTTATATAAGTACAATACTTCAGAATTTGATTGGTACGTATAAACGCATCACGGCAGGTTGCAATGTCAAATCTAAGATGTAGTAACCTCAGCTTAGTTAATGACAATCCAAGGTATATGACTCATAATTGGTTTTGTTTCAATGACGACTAGACTTATCTTTGTTATTATCATCTATGGATTTAAACTGTATCTGTAAACTACCCATAAATGGTTGGATGATTCGAATTCGAGTTCCAATAACATTCAAAAAGCTGGCATCGAATGTACCCTTTTTCAGCTGCTCAGGAATGAGATAATATTGCCAAGCTGTATTGAATTGTTGCACTAGTCGATTGTCTGAATGTTTCAATTGTTCTCCTTCTTAATGCTTTCCTTCGTAATTCACTACATTATTTGACAGCTTCTTGTCGTGAGTGGCACAGCACAGCACTTTCGTCCTATTTGGGAGTGTTTTCCCATCCAACCGCCTACCGGTGGTGGTAAGCTGCTTACCTTATGATTGGCCTCCCGCGAACCGCACACAGTGCCGTACCGTTCTCGACACCACACCACGCACGGCTCTCCCTCTAATGCCTTGCGGGGTGACGCAAGGATGGCAAGATTCATGCACAAATACCAACCACAGGCGGCAGCGTGCATTTTTGCATTTCCGTGCGCTGACGACATTCCGATGCATCCGGTGACGACGACGACGACGCTGGTGGCGGATGTATTGATTTCCATAAATGCATAGCACCGAAAAGATGCAACCCAACGTGCGTCGGGTGCTGCACATGGCACCGGGTTAAATCTCGGTCCGCCACGCCACGACCATCTTCGGGCAACGGAACACACCATTTGGTAGAGGCGAGGGGCGGAAAGCTGCATGCTCGCCGTCCATTTTAAGACCCCGCACAATGCATTACGCAGAGCGCGGAACCGAGATGGCGCAAAACCTGGTTGTGGCCTCCATGATCACATCGTCACCACGAACGGCGTGGACCGGTGTGATGGTGTTTCGCCGTAGGGATTGTTCGGTTTTTCCGCCATTCCCCAAACGTGACATTTGCTAAGCGGCTTCCGGAATGTTCGACATGGTGCATGGTGTGTGGTGCATTAAGGAGCCGGGGCCGCCGCCGCCTATGACCTGCGGCAACAAATCTTCAACGGTGAAAATGCGCCGCCTTTCGGGAGCGTGTTCTTAATGCCGTAGAAAAATTAACAATCGATTTTACCCGTGCAAACTATGCATTCGCCAACCCGTGTATCCGATATAATGGCCCGTAACTCGTAAGTGCCTATTATAGTGCTGTGCCGTGCCCCTATTGTTATGCATTCCCATATAGGTACATCCTTCCAGCAGGAGCAGCACTCGCAAACAATCTCGCAGATTGAAACGTTCCGTTCCCCGGTAATAGCGGTCTTGTGGAGGTGCAATTGATCCGCTTCCCGTACGTGATCGTCGGTTCTCGGTCCGAAAACAGACGGCAGCTCAGGATTCTCTGCTATTTGGCCACCAGTGATAACCATTGCTTCGCGGCCGGCACAAAACATCTTTTTCCGTGCGCCACGGCGTGGTCCACGATGAGTTATTTGTACCGTTGTTTCGAGGAATGAATATCAATTTACGACTTCCGGATCCTTCCGGTCAGCCGGCCGGCCGGCTGAGCTGGCCGGCGGGCAGGACCATAATCCGTTCCGGGCATCTCGTCGTCCCGGAACACGGAACGGAACATGAACCGGGCGGAAAAAAGCGGCAACCGGGCTCGGTATATCTCGGCGGGCGGGGCATCATTATGCATCTGACAAGTTGCCCCCCCCCTTGGCCGCCACCACCGGGGCCCGGGGGCATAGAAACCCGGTCGAGTTCGGTCCCGCAAGGATACTGTTAGCAGCGGTAT
>NW_026457161.1:0-1983 GCF_943734635.1 Anopheles cruzii | reverse complement strand
GTGGCCTCCGACAACCATGGGTCTGGCCGTCACCGAAAGCTCCTTACTGCGCGTCGGGTTGTCATCGGTCAGCAGCACACTTTCGGCGGCATGCCCATTCCCGTAAGGCACATCACCGATACGATCGACGATCAAACGATCCACTTCGATGGTGTCAACCGGTGGTGGTTCCTGCTCGGCAGCACCGTTCTCCGCATGCCGTTGCTTGTGGGCCGCGTTGTTCAGCACCTTCACGTCGAGCCGTTTCATCTGGTCGGCTTGCGACGTCCTGTGCTCCGCGTCATCCACTTCCATGGCAACTGCTGCTACTGGTGCTGCTGCGACTGATTTTCCCATATCGACTGCAGCCGCGGCACGATCGGCTGATTGCTCCTCTGACAAGTCTGGCTTCCTTGCCTCCTTTCCCCGTAACCTGCCGTTGAGTCTCGTGCGGCTCGTATTTAGGCTGCTATTCTTCGCCGACACACCGAGCGTCGTTGGTTTGTCGTCTCCATTAAACACTGTGATGCCGCCACTCTTGCGGCCGAATGGCTTCGTTGGCGGCAGGACACTAACACATCCATTCACCTCGCATCGCTTGGTGGTCGTTGCACTCTCGTCCCTTAGCGCGACAGTGTTCTTCTCTTCCAACGCAGGTAGCGGTCCTTCTATCACACGCACGAAACTGTCCCGAACTGTACCACTACGATCAATTCCGATCGGTTTTGAAGGTCTCGTTGGTGCTCGCATTCCGTACACTGCTCCGGGTACCGTTGCTGCACACTCGACGAGGCCTGTTTGGCTGTGCGTGGAGGGCTTACTTGTGGTCGTGAAGCGATTCCTGTTGGCCATTTTGGACGGAGGTAAAATTGCCACCGTTCGGCTGGCGACCGCCGTTGGGCGAATGTCGTCCACTTGCACGGCGTAGGGGTCACTGGCACGGCGTTGCGTAACGGTCGCAGACTGCCGACGGCTTGGACCTGCGATCGGCTTCACATTGCCCGTTTGGCGTCCTTTCCGCTCATCCATTGCTGCGATTATATCGTACTTAGGTTCGAGGTAGTATTTGAGGAGCTGCCTCTCTTCTTCCCATTTATCGTACGCACTCAGCTGGCTCACTCGTGGTGCTTCCCTTCGCACGCTGTAGTCGGTTCGGTACCGTCCGCCACATTTGTCCTGATAACTTTTTGCGTCGGTGTATCTGTCGCTACGCTGCTCCGCTCGATCGTGCCTACGGTGCGATCGGCTTGCTTCGGCCACCCACTCACTCGTCCTAATTGCGCGCATCTTTTCTTCGAAGACGCGCTTCTTCATTTCTGATAACTCTTTTCTCATCTCGTCCTTCATCTCCCTCATCATCGTGCGCGTCAACGTTTCGGCGCGCGCCGCTCTCGCGGCCGCTGACCCTGTCGTAGGGGCCATTGCTTCCCGGTAGCCGGGGACGCATCGCGTCGCCATCGCTCCCGTGCTGGTTTGCGTTGGCGTCATCCTGCCACTGGATGCTGCACCGCGTTGAGCTCGCTCACTCACTTTCACGCACGACGAACGCACTATGGTTTTCCCTTACCGGGATTTTGTTGGTTTCCCCTTGCCGGGGTTTGATTTGTTTCCTTTTGAGTGTTACTAACACTCTCGGAAAGAATTTTGCACTGTTATTGCAATGTCAATATCACAATAATTTTGCAGTGTTATTGCAATGTCAATATCACAATAATTTTGCAGTGTTAACAAACACTCTCGGATATAATTTTGAGTGTTGGTAATAATAGTCAAACACCGCGACCGTTCCGTATCTTGAAGTCCTTTATTATCGATCACGAAAGAAGCGATCCGAAAGAAGCGACTCAAAATTAGTCCGTCTGGTCCGGCGTTTCGCTTATCACTCCTGGTTCTTTCGTAATGCCAAGAGTGTCCCAGAGAGTGTCGACCGATGATCCTACCTCTCTCACTCGTGAGTCGATCGGTGATCATCTCTCTTGGCTCGTTGGCTTGGCTTGGCTCGTA
>NW_026457160.1:0-1984 GCF_943734635.1 Anopheles cruzii | reverse complement strand
GTGAAGAGCCCCCTTTTGAGCGACAGATAAGAAAAGAGGAAGAAAAAAGAGTGAAACCGTGAAAATTGTCGATCGAAAGTCCATCAAAAAAGAAAGTCCCGGCTTCTTATGCTTTTATGTCCCACTGGGGACGGTGAGCGACATTAGGTTTTCATTTTCATCATCAGCCTATGCCTCATCGGAAAATAGTTCCCCTGGCGTGAGAATCGGCGTTAAATGTAAACAATAGGTCCGGCGCCTGACGCAAGGGCCACAGATTACAAACTACATGAGTTACAAATCGCGGTTTTTAGTGTATAAATGTGTGCTACTTTGGCACCTTCTTCGGTAGGTGAAAGAAAGAAAATAAAGCAGGTTAATATGAAGTAGTGTTCGAAAGGTCATTAGAAACATATGCATACATATTTTATGTGTAACTCTAGTACCTTAACGATAGGCCCAAAGAGTTAGATATGCTACAAATGTATGAATGAAACTCTGGAACATCATGAATAATTCCTTATATACATGCCTTTGAACTTGGAGAAAGTCCTACTTTAATTGTATGTCATATTGTTCACCATAATGGCCATAAATAATGCAATTTACGTAACGTCAACATATGATAAAATAAGGGGGAATAATATTTAGCTTTACTATTTATGAACCGATCTGCTATGTTCGTATCAGGAAATGAAGCGCTTTTCGTGGCCTTTGACAGCGTGTCGCGAGTTTTGGGCCACACGCGTGTTTCTGTCACAGACATGAAACATCAATTTTAGGGCGATACTTCACTTCGGTCCCTGGTGGCGTTGGCGATTGGTAGAAAGCCAGAAGATCCCACCCCGGCCATCAATCTTTATTCGGCCATTTTGTGTAGACCGTGTCGTCCTCTTTTGCTCGATCGGTCACGGCTACGGTTTTTTGCCAACGAAACAATATCAACAGTTGTATCTTATTGTCAGCATTACAACCCCATCTTCCCAAAACATTGCGGAAGGACCGAGTACGAATGTGTGTTGTTATGTGTGTGTGCGTGTGCGTGTAACACATACACACGCCAGGCCATCTGCGCGCGTGATGAAGATTGATTTCGGTTCTCCGAGAGGGAGCGAACATCCATGGGAGCGGCAGAGTTGCAGCAAACAAGGTTATACCCTTCGCCACACGACGCGGCTATCCGAAGATAAACTAACAGCATAAAACATCCCCAAGATATCCTCAGCGTTAGTTGGGAGGAGCAGGACCAATCTCGCCATCTCGAGGGTGGAAATAAAAACCATGGCCGAGAATACTCCTTCAGCGATGGATAGTCTGCTGCGTGTTTGATGGATAGTATCTGGTCTTCACGTTTAGTGGCCACGGTTGACGCTTCGGGTGAAGTAGTGAGGTGTTGGATGAGTAGAAATAAATTGCCCTGAACCGGAACAGGGTATGACCAAGCGAATAGCACCGACGAGCGAAACGAAGCTGTTATGTTGTGCTGCATTTTTTTATGCTTTCCCGCAGCAGCATTTGAAATTGAATCGTTTGTTTGAACTCAGATTGTGTACATTTTTTCATAACTCTGTGCATCGGTTCCGAATTTTCGATGGTTTATAGTCCCGCGAAAAGTTGTGTTGTACTGGCATAGACTTTTTAAACTTTTATTTTCCGCCGAATAACACGAAAAGTAAATTTTGGTCATGGGTGACGGCGCCCCAGTGTTAACGTTTTCCCCCGTTGCTGTGGTGCATGAAATATGCAAAATTTCCGAAAGGTTCCCGACCCACGGCATCAAATCGAAGACTTCCTTAAAAGGTTTCCCGGTTCTCCCGGATTAAGGAGTATTGTTGCATAAACGTGTCGTTGTTGTAAAATTTGTCCTCCCTCCCAACCCTCACTTGTGTGCGGTCTCTTTCGTAAGAGTAGCATATTGACGGGCTAATATTATTTTCGATTTATAGATTACCATTGCACACAGGACCCGAAGATCGCAGATTTGATCCAACTTTCCATAATTGGA
>NW_026457159.1:0-1986 GCF_943734635.1 Anopheles cruzii | reverse complement strand
TAGGAAATGGGTCGATTTCATTCCGTTTGGCCAAAATTGCGAAGATGAAAATTCGAGCCATCATGTTTTTTGGGGTAAATAGGGTGGCACCAAAACATTGAGCTTCTTTGTGAACCCAGCTTTGCGCAAATGGCTTAAAACTGTTTGATAGTTAATCTTTAGCTCCTGGCTGATGCCCCGATTACTAAACTGCTGATGAACTTTGGTTATTTCTGTGATTTTATCGACATTTTCGATGGCGGGTCTGCCTGTGCGAGGTGCAACTTAAACATAAAAAAATAGCTGAAACGGGTCAACGAAACCAAAATTTGACCTAGCTAGCTTATGAAGTATCGGCATCACAAACACCATGCACAATTTCAGTGGTCTAGCTTGAATTTACACCGTTTTCTAAGAAAAACTGTAAAATGTACCGAATTTACTCTTAGTTGACCTCCATTGTTTACACCCTGCAACTCACAAACGAATGGAACAAACAATAAACAGTGAAAGCAGTTTTTTAGTGTAAAGTATCAGCTTTAAAACGAGCCTAAACTTGAAGCTGTACGATCGATACTTCACGAGATATCGATCACAAAAGGCAGCTGTTGTGAAAAACGTCGATTACTTTTTCCCCAACCTGATATTTTGAAACAACTCAATCAATAGTAGGAAGTAACCTATTTTGAAGGATACAAATACTTCAAAGATAGTGAGAACAGTGGAAAATTGATAATGACGAGTAATATAAGATATTAGGCGAGAAAACGGGATCGCAGGAAACTACAGAGATCCACCCCATATTCTACACGTAAGGGAAGATGCTAATGTCAATTCAAAAAGCGCAACCGGTCTACTCGCTTTAGGGAAGGTCCATTTGGGCATGGGAATAGGCATCTCGATTGAGTTTACTGTATGGAAAGGAAGCGAAACGAAAATATTTGAAGAATAGTATTATTTATAGGACCCTCTAGTCCCGCAAGTAAGGGTTGTTATTTCCTCTTAACAAGCTTAGGAATGTGTTTCATTTTGGTGGCGTTTACTGTCCAAATTCATTTTCCAGCCACGCAACGCAGTGTGAGTTAGTTTTGGTGGCATCCAATTGTTTGTTATGTGTATCTCTTCCACGGACGAGTGCCAACGGACATTTGCTTGACCTCGACATATCGTTGAGAATCCGACGATAGGGGTCCGGAAACTGAGTCGTCGGTGATGGTACATAAACCTTCCTAGACTTGCGTTGCGAGCAAAGCGAATCAGTTTTCAACGCAATGTCAACATGGTAAACGAGGGACGCTTCCAGGGTGTTGAAGCATGGCCACCAAATCCACGAGACACATCAGAAAATCACTTATTTACATAGCCTATAACTGGTATAATGGTGCTACCGAGCAACAGCAGGTTTAACCGTAAGCCTCAGTCGGAAAATTAGCTGAAGTCGTATGCAAATGGGATTCCTGCGAATTTCAACACCGCTGAGAGTAGATACAGGAAGTGAACAGGAGTTTGAGATAGAAAAAGTGCGAAAACAGTCCGATAGGTCCAATATACTAGTAGATTGGAATCTTGTAGAAATAGACACAATAATGATGGGTACTTCAAGGGTAGAAAAACTCTTACTTCAGTTTCTCTCAGGCGTCAGTACTTGTGGAATATTCGAGGGTTTTTTTTTAATTTTTAAAAGTTCGGAAAAACAATTAAGTTAAAGGCAACGAGAAAGAAATTAAGTTGAGCAATTCGAACATATCGATAAGGTGAATGCTTTCCAGGGCTTCCTGTTTTTTATTATCTGAAAGCTATTTCGAAACTTTGTTTTTTTCAATATTTTGTATCTGCTTACCAGCGGTCACCAGCGCATGTTGTGCTGTTTCGATTAGGCTTGGCTTGTGTACATAAGCTTTTTTCCACTTGCTATACTAGACTGACCGTGACTAAGTCGAAAAAAAAACGAAAGCATAGGAAAGCGACGAACAGAAACAAAAAGCTACAAAAACAGAGTGCGAATGA
>NW_026457158.1:0-1986 GCF_943734635.1 Anopheles cruzii | reverse complement strand
TAGGAAATGGGTCGATTTCATTCCGTTTGGCCAAAATTGCGAAGATGAAAATTCGAGCCATCATGTTTTTTGGGGTAAATAGGGTGGCACCAAAACATTGAGCTTCTTTGTGAACCCAGCTTTGCGCAAATGGCTTAAAACTGTTTGATAGTTAATCTTTAGCTCCTGGCTGATGCCCCGATTACTAAACTGCTGATGAACTTTGGTTATTTCTGTGATTTTATCGACATTTTCGATGGCGGGTCTGCCTGTGCGAGGTGCAACTTAAACATAAAAAAATAGCTGAAACGGGTCAACGAAACCAAAATTTGACCTAGCTAGCTTATGAAGTATCGGCATCACAAACACCATGCACAATTTCAGTGGTCTAGCTTGAATTTACACCGTTTTCTAAGAAAAACTGTAAAATGTACCGAATTTACTCTTAGTTGACCTCCATTGTTTACACCCTGCAACTCACAAACGAATGGAACAAACAATAAACAGTGAAAGCAGTTTTTTAGTGTAAAGTATCAGCTTTAAAACGAGCCTAAACTTGAAGCTGTACGATCGATACTTCACGAGATATCGATCACAAAAGGCAGCTGTTGTGAAAAACGTCGATTACTTTTTCCCCAACCTGATATTTTGAAACAACTCAATCAATAGTAGGAAGTAACCTATTTTGAAGGATACAAATACTTCAAAGATAGTGAGAACAGTGGAAAATTGATAATGACGAGTAATATAAGATATTAGGCGAGAAAACGGGATCGCAGGAAACTACAGAGATCCACCCCATATTCTACACGTAAGGGAAGATGCTAATGTCAATTCAAAAAGCGCAACCGGTCTACTCGCTTTAGGGAAGGTCCATTTGGGCATGGGAATAGGCATCTCGATTGAGTTTACTGTATGGAAAGGAAGCGAAACGAAAATATTTGAAGAATAGTATTATTTATAGGACCCTCTAGTCCCGCAAGTAAGGGTTGTTATTTCCTCTTAACAAGCTTAGGAATGTGTTTCATTTTGGTGGCGTTTACTGTCCAAATTCATTTTCCAGCCACGCAACGCAGTGTGAGTTAGTTTTGGTGGCATCCAATTGTTTGTTATGTGTATCTCTTCCACGGACGAGTGCCAACGGACATTTGCTTGACCTCGACATATCGTTGAGAATCCGACGATAGGGGTCCGGAAACTGAGTCGTCGGTGATGGTACATAAACCTTCCTAGACTTGCGTTGCGAGCAAAGCGAATCAGTTTTCAACGCAATGTCAACATGGTAAACGAGGGACGCTTTCAGAGTGTTGAAGCACGGCCACCAAACCCACGAGACACATCAGAAAATCACTTATTTACATAGCCTATAACTGGTATAATGGTGCTACCGAGCAACAGCAGGTTTAACCGTAAGCCTCAGTCGGAAAATTAGCTGAAGTCGTATGCAAATGGGATTCCTGCGAATTTCAACACCGCTGAGAGTAGATACAGGAAGTGAACAGGAGTTTGAGATAGAAAAAGTGCGAAAACAGTCCGATAGGTCCAATATACTAGTAGATTGGAATCTTGTAGAAATAGACACAATAATGATGGGTACTTCAAGGGTAGAAAAACTCTTACTTCAGTTTCTCTCAGGCGTCAGTACTTGTGGAATATTCGAGGGTTTTTTTTTAATTTTTAAAAGTTCGGAAAAACAATTAAGTTAAAGGCAACGAGAAAGAAATTAAGTTGAGCAATTCGAACATATCGATAAGGTGAATGCTTTCCAGGGCTTCCTGTTTTTTATTATCTGAAAGCTATTTCGAAACTTTGTTTTTTTCAATATTTTGTATCTGCTTACCAGCGGTCACCAGCGCATGTTGTGCTGTTTCGATTAGGCTTGGCTTGTGTACATAAGCTTTTTTCCACTTGCTATACTAGACTGACCGTGACTAAGTCGAAAAAAAAACGAAAGCATAGGAAAGCGACGAACAGAAACAAAAAGCTACAAAAACAGAGTGCGAATGA
>NW_026457157.1:0-1987 GCF_943734635.1 Anopheles cruzii | reverse complement strand
GGGACATTCCTTGCACTTTGTCGCATAACGCATGTAGCAAAGATTCGTTTGCTTCCTCTGCTCCAAACGGTCCTTCTGGTGGCCGTAACAGAGCGGCGGTGGAGTTATCAATCGGCCCAGATGGCGTCGCTAATCGGCTACCTGACGCCTGACTGGGCCCTAGGTGGCCCTCCATGCTGGTGTGTGTTTGTACGACGATGCCCGAATAACCGCACTAGCGTACCCGAATAAACCGCACTAGTAAACAAGCCGTAATAATTCCCGTGTCTGGTAATCGCTAGATGATCGGGTGAGTCGTTGTTCACTGCTGCGCCTCGTGGAGACACACACACGCTTTCGCTCTCATCACTCGCCAGAGTGATGCCCGAAAAAACCGTAATGGAGTAGGCCGTTCGATGGCCGTGTACACTTAACCCAATGTTCTAGTGTCTGGGTCGCTTGACAACCGGGTGTGTCGTTGTCACTGCCCGAACAAATGCACTAGCGTACTCGGATAAACCGCACTAGCGTAGGCCGTTCGATGGCCGATGACCCCAATGTTCCAGGGTTTGGTGATCGCTCGCGACCGGTTGAGTTGTCGTCATGCCCGAAAAAACCGTACTAGCGTACCCGAATAAACCGCACTAGCGTAGGCCTTTCGATGGCCGTTTACACTTAACTCAATGTTCCAGTCGTCGTGATCGCTTGACGACTCGGTGAACGTTTTTCACTGCCCGAATAAACTGCACTCGTAAATAAACTGCAATAATTCCAGTGTCCGGTGATCGCTCGATGATCGGGTGAGTCGTTGTTCACTGCTGCGCCTCGTGGAGACACACACACGCTTTCGCTCTCATCACTCGCCAGAATGATGCCCGAAAACCGTACTGGAGTAGGCCGTTCGATGGCCGATGACCCAATGTTCCAGGGTTTGGTGATCGCTCGCGACCGGAAGAGTTGTCGTCATGCCCGAAAGAACCGTACTAGCGTACCCGAATAAACCGCACTAGCGTAGGCCTTTCGATGGCCGTTTACACTTAACTCAATGTTCCGGTCGTCGTGATCGCTGACGACTCGGTGAACGTTTTTTCATTGCCCGAACAAATCGCACTCGTAAATAAACTGCAATAATTCCAGTGTCCGGTGATCGCTCGATGATCGGGTGAGTCGTTGTTCACTGCTGCGCCTCGTGGAGACACACACACGCTTTCGCTCTCATCACTCGCCAGAATGATGCCCGAAACCCGTACTGGAGTAGGCCGTTCGATGGCCGATGACCCAATGTTCCAGGGTTTGGTGATCGCTCGCGACCGGTTGAGTTGTCGTCATGCCCGAAAAAACCGTACTAGCGTACCCGAATAAACCGCACTAGCGTAAGCCTTTCGATGGCCGTTTACACTTAACTCAATGTTCCAGTCGTCGTGATCGCTTGACGACTCGGTGATCGTTTTTCACTGCCCGAACAAACCGTACTAGCGTAAATAAACTGCACTAGCGTAGGCCGTTCGATGGCCGTGTTACCCGACGCTCAAAATTATTAAACCGTCCTCGCGATCGCTTGACGACGATGAGCCGTTTTTCACTGCTGCGCCTCGTGGAGACACACACACGCTGTCGCTCTCATCGCTCGCCAGCGTGATGCCTGGCCATCGAACTTGGTGCGTCCGGATGTTGACCTAAGGACGCGGCTCCGGCTGACATCTTTTCACTCGTGTTAAGCTCTAACTGAGCGGCAAAGGTAGAAGTAAAAATAATCGCGCAATATCAAGTCGCGCAATCACTAACACACTTTTCGCAAATAGTCAATAATCGCGAAAGTTACTTGAGCGGCAAAACACGAAGTAAAAATAATTGTCGCGCAAAGCGGCAATCACATAGTAAGTATAATTGTCGCGCAGAGCGGCAAAGCACTTAGTAAAAATAATTGTCGCGCAGAGCGGCAAAGCACTTAGTAAAAATAATGTCGCGAATAAACTGTTTTTATTTTGGGCTCTACCCATAAACTTGT
>NW_026457156.1:0-1988 GCF_943734635.1 Anopheles cruzii | reverse complement strand
GATGATATTTCAATCCTACCTGAATCGAAACCAGTTCAGGGAAAGAGAAAACTTTTCCATTAAACATTCCCGCCCGGTGGATCGACGAGCAATTCCGAATCGTGAGCATTGCTTTTCAAATGGGAAGCATGTGAAGGAGCTGTACTCCGTTCGCATCCGATTGCGAATTGGGTGCCACGGCCGAGATTGAATTCCACGAACGAACAAATTCCAAAAGCGCCCAACAGACACCAACATCCTAGCGTGCGCACGGCCTACAGCTTCAACAACAACCGAACGTTGGTTCTAGTTGGCTAGAGTGCATTAAATATTGCTGCGACTCGTAGAGGTTCCAGAGGTTCAGGGACCCCTTTTATGCTTGAAGCAGTTATTGATGGAATAGCAAAATTATTCCCCAACGCCAACCTCAGGTTATCGATTTGTACCATTCCTACACGACTTACCACCACAGCCGATGCAGCAGTCCATCGAACCCGAGCGACGCCTGGCTCATGTAGCGGCCCCAGGTGAGATTTGGCTTGTCGTACACGTAGTTGTACACGGTAGGAACCGTCAGCTGGTCCCGGTCACAGGTGGACCCAGCGTGCGCTGGTTCCACGCCTCCGTTCCGACTGGCCACCATCGATCGCTCGGCCACGTCATAGCCGGCAACAATCATCGCGTTGACGCAGCAGTCCACCGGTACCAGGTTGGCCTTCCGGCGGCCATTGCCGTGAATCACGTGGATGAAGCCCTTCACCGTCCACAGACACAGCCCGGAGGGTCCGTTCAGGTTGTCGGTCCATCCGGCGATCGGTTCTCGGTACGTGGAGAGCACTGCAACTCGGAAGAGTTGTTCTTGTGGAAGATTCTGGAGATCCTGAAGCTAGATTCGGAAATACTTACCGATCGGTGGCCGGAAGATACCGACGGGCAGGTCGGAAAACTCCTGGGCAATCAGCGCCTCGGCACAACGCTTGCTGAACGTGTAGGTGTTCGGGAGGTGCCCCACCAGGCAGTGCCGTAGCTGGTCCATTTCTTCCGCGGACAGAGTGCTGGAAAGCTAAGAACCGATAATTCGAGAGATGCGGATCGATGCTGGATTGAGCATGGCTTCGAGACATACCTGCAGAACGGTCGCCGGATTAAGCTGCCCGTCCTGATGGACTCGCTCTTCGATCGTGGTCCGATCGCAGTGCGAGTACAGGGTGGACACGTGGACTATGGCCTTCAGCCGAGACATTCGGCGGGCCAACGCCAGCACCTTCTGCGTACCGCCGACGTTGGTGGCGATGGCGTTTTTGACACTCTCGTTAAACTTCACCGACGCCAGCACGTTGAAGACGAGCTCCGTTTCGGTCAGGAGTCGTGCCTCGGCCGTCGCTTCCATCCCGAGTCGGTCGGCGTCCAGTGAAATCTCGACCGCTTCCAGTCGCTCCAACAGTTGCTCCGACGTCGTTCCCTCCCGTAACCTGTCGAAAACCTTTCGTCGATTTCGTTTCAAAGGCCCACTCGTTCTGGCGGAAGTCTGAGTTTCGTGTTCGAGGGCCTTAGCTCATGGCAGCGCCCACTTACCGCGTCCTCGAGCAGCCGTTGTAGTCGCTCGGCCGGCTTCCGGTTGTCCTTCGAGCGGATCAGCAGGAACACCTTCCGTACGCCCAGACAGCGTAGGATCTTTTCGAGCAGCACCTTTCCAAGGAAGCCGGTCCCACCGGTCAGCAGAACGGTGGAGTTCCGGTAGAAGCTTAGCACCCGATCACCCGGGGCACTCTGCTCCTCCGGTTCGGCGTGTGCCGCCATCGTGTGCTTCAAGAATCCAGAGGTATATCCAGGATTCTGGGTTCCTCTCGGTAATATTTCGGGTAGGCCAGAAACGACTCCCGTAATCCTTGTGCGAGCGGCGACTCGGATACTGAACCCAACTACACTTGATGCGTGGTTTCCCGACGGTGACCAACTCTTGATTGGTCCAACCGAAGTCGGACCACCGACCACCGAGTCGGATACGC
>NW_026457155.1:0-1988 GCF_943734635.1 Anopheles cruzii | reverse complement strand
GATGATATTTCAATCCTACCTGAATCGAAACCAGTTCAGGGAAAGAGAAAACTTTTCCATTAAACATTCCCGCCCGGTGGATCGACGAGCAATTCCGAATCGTGAGCATTGCTTTTCAAATGGGAAGCATGTGAAGGAGCTGTACTCCGTTCGCATCCGATTGCGAATTGGGTGCCACGGCCGAGATTGAATTCCACGAACGAACAAATTCCAAAAGCGCCCAACAGACACCAACATCCTAGCGTGCGCACGGCCTACAGCTTCAACAACAACCGAACGTTGGTTCTAGTTGGCTAGAGTGCATTAAATATTGCTGCGACTCGTAGAGGTTCCAGAGGTTCAGGGACCCCTTTTATGCTTGAAGCAGTTATTGATGGAATAGCAAAATTATTCCCCAACGCCAACCTCAGGTTATCGATTTGTACCATTCCTACACGACTTACCACCACAGCCGATGCAGCAGTCCATCGAACCCGAGCGACGCCTGGCTCATGTAGCGGCCCCAGGTGAGATTTGGCTTGTCGTACACGTAGTTGTACACGGTAGGAACCGTCAGCTGGTCCCGGTCACAGGTGGACCCAGCGTGCGCTGGTTCCACGCCTCCGTTCCGACTGGCCACCATCGATCGCTCGGCCACGTCATAGCCGGCAACAATCATCGCGTTGACGCAGCAGTCCACCGGTACCAGGTTGGCCTTCCGGCGGCCATTGCCGTGAATCACGTGGATGAAGCCCTTCACCGTCCACAGACACAGCCCGGAGGGTCCGTTCAGGTTGTCGGTCCATCCGGCGATCGGTTCTCGGTACGTGGAGAGCACTGCAACTCGGAAGAGTTGTTCTTGTGGAAGATTCTGGAGATCCTGAAGCTAGATTCGGAAATACTTACCGATCGGTGGCCGGAAGATACCGACGGGCAGGTCGGAAAACTCCTGGGCAATCAGCGCCTCGGCACAACGCTTGCTGAACGTGTAGGTGTTCGGGAGGTGCCCCACCAGGCAGTGCCGTAGCTGGTCCATTTCTTCCGCGGACAGAGTGCTGGAAAGCTAAGAACCGATAATTCGAGAGATGCGGATCGATGCTGGATTGAGCATGGCTTCGAGACATACCTGCAGAACGGTCGCCGGATTAAGCTGCCCGTCCTGATGGACTCGCTCTTCGATCGTGGTCCGATCGCAGTGCGAGTACAGGGTGGACACGTGGACTATGGCCTTCAGCCGAGACATTCGGCGGGCCAACGCCAGCACCTTCTGCGTACCGCCGACGTTGGTGGCGATGGCGTTTTTGACACTCTCGTTAAACTTCACCGACGCCAGCACGTTGAAGACGAGCTCCGTTTCGGTCAGGAGTCGTGCCTCGGCCGTCGCTTCCATCCCGAGTCGGTCGGCGTCCAGTGAAATCTCGACCGCTTCCAGTCGCTCCAACAGTTGCTCCGACGTCGTTCCCTCCCGTAACCTGTCGAAAACCTTTCGTCGATTTCGTTTCAAAGGCCCACTCGTTCTGGCGGAAGTCTGAGTTTCGTGTTCGAGGGCCTTAGCTCATGGCAGCGCCCACTTACCGCGTCCTCGAGCAGCCGTTGTAGTCGCTCGGCCGGCTTCCGGTTGTCCTTCGAGCGGATCAGCAGGAACACCTTCCGTACGCCCAGACAGCGTAGGATCTTTTCGAGCAGCACCTTTCCAAGGAAGCCGGTCCCACCGGTCAGCAGAACGGTGGAGTTCCGGTAGAAGCTTAGCACCCGATCACCCGGGGCACTCTGCTCCTCCGGTTCGGCGTGTGCCGCCATCGTGTGCTTCAAGAATCCAGAGGTATATCCAGGATTCTGGGTTCCTCTCGGTAATATTTCGGGTAGGCCAGAAACGACTCCCGTAATCCTTGTGCGAGCGGCGACTCGGATACTGAACCCAACTACACTTGATGCGTGGTTTCCCGACGGTGACCAACTCTTGATTGGTCCAACCGAAGTCGGACCACCGACCACCGAGTCGGATACGC
>NW_026457154.1:0-1988 GCF_943734635.1 Anopheles cruzii | reverse complement strand
CAGCAATACTAGTCCTGTTGATGTCTTATTTTTTCTATTTCCAATTACGTTTCTGGTTAGTCTGTAGATTTGATGAGCGGTCGATAGAGACGGTTGGAAACCGTATTGTGTGTCGGGTATTATGTTATTTTCCTCCACGTGTTGTCTTAGCCTTGTTACGATAACTTTTTTGAATAGTTTACCAAGGCAACTTAACAAGCTGATTGGCCTGTAACTTTCGGGATTTCTGGTATCTTTGCCGGGTTTGGGAATGGCGATTATTTTTGATTTTTTCCAGTCTTCTGGGAAATATCCTATTTTCAGACATCCATTGAATATGTGCTGCAACAGTACGATTGCTTTTCGTGGCAGGTTCTTAAGCGATCTGTTGTTTATTTCATCCAAACCTACTGACTTTTTGTTTTTGAGGTTTTGAATTATCTTTTGGATTTCACGCGGCTTAATCAGGTTAATTTGAGGATTTATGTCTGAACTGGTGTTGTTGTTGTAGTCGTTGACGGTGGATTCTACCCTTCTGTCCATTGGACTATTTTGATGTTGCGTTACTGTATGTGATTTTTCGAAGCAATTTTTAATGGCTTCGCTTTTTTCTTTGGGGTTTAGCAGGAGTACGCCATTTACTTTCAAAGGGTGTGTGGATTTGTGGCTTCGTTGGATGATTTTAAGGAATTTCCAGATTTTGTTGCTGTTCGGTAGTTCACGATTAATTAACTGAAGTAGTTTGGACCACGAGCTATTACGTAAATCGTTTAGTTTGCCGCGGATGAGTTGGTTGAGTGTGTTGTAAGTGCTTCTTGTTTGGTCGTTTCTTCTATCTCTTTACCATTTTTTCTGTACATGTTCTTTAATTTGATCAGGTTGAGTATGTCGTCGGGAATTTTTAGCTTAAAATTTCCGGGAGTTATGAGTGGCACTGATGTATTGCGAGCTTGTATTATAATGTTGCTAAGCATCTGTATTTTCTTATCGATTTGTTCTTTACTGTGTATTGGGTCAGTGTCGGCATTTAGATTGATTTTATTGTTCAAAATGCTTCGAAATTTTGGCCAGTTTGCTGCAGAGTAGTCACGTATTTGTTTGGGTGGGAGTACTATTTTGTTTGTGTTTAGGACTTGGAATATTACCGGTAGGTGGTCCGATGACAGTTCAGCTTCTGTTGTTGGTGTAGAGATTTTGTGTTGAAGATTGGTGAGTATTATGTCCAACGTAGAGGGGTTTTGGTTTGGGTTAACTGGATAAAAGGTTGGGGATGTTGGGTGGCAGATCGTGAAGCTTCCTCTTTGCATTGTATCAAAGAGGGCTTTGCCAGCCCAATTTGTAGAACAACAATTCCACATTCTGTGGCGTGCGTTGAGATCGCCGCATATGAAGAAGTTAGTTTTCCGGTTGCTTAACGTTTTTATATCCTTTATGAAGTCGGTTCTGTTTTTGTTTCCTCCTGGATGGTAGACTGCTATGAAATCGATTGGGCCTGTCGTGGTGTGTATCGTAATGCCAATTGCCTCTAGCGTGGACAAATTGAAGCTTTTCATTGGTGAATGTTTTACCCCATTTTTAATAACTATTGCAACTCCGCCTTTTTGGTTTCCGATTCTGTCATTTCTGTAGATTATGTGATCGGCTATGTTGAATTTAATGTGTGGTTTCAAAAATGTTTCTGCTATTGCCAAGATGTGAATATTGTGGGTTTTTAGAAAGTCTGTTATTTGTAGAGTCTGGTTTGCAATGCTATTTGCGTTCCAGTACGAACAATTTATGGTTTGGTTTGTGTCATTCATGGCGAACAATATTTGCTAATAATTTGAAAGATGACCGTTATTGGGTCCTCTTTGGATTTGCATGTTTTCATGCGAGTGAATGTCTCTGCTATAATAACAGAGAGTTCGTTGCTGTTAAATAAGTCTTGGTGACTTGCTGGATTTTTAGTGGCTTGTGGGTAGTTGTGGTGATTAGTTTGAGCTGTGCGCTCCGACCAAATATTCGTGTAG
>NW_026457153.1:0-1991 GCF_943734635.1 Anopheles cruzii | reverse complement strand
AAACTGACCGGAAGATGCTGTTGGATCTTTCGTATTTTTAGTCACAACATACCGGGTCTTATCACTTGCAGTGTAGGCAAAGTAGGTACGAAGCATCGCACTTGGCCGGCATTATCAGGCCGAACCCAGCAGCAGTGCCCATGCTCCATACTGTGAAACATAAACCTAGCGCCTGCAGCCGGCAAGGGTTCCAACAACATCGGTTTAACGATTCTCAGCACCGACCCGTTGCGGCTCCACCGGAAACCGGATGCTTCGGACCTTGGAATATCTTCGTTAAATAGCTCGAATCGCACCACTTGCCAAAGCCTCGGCCTCAGCCCGGGGAGCCCGGGGCCGGCAGTTTTCAGGAATGGCAATGATGTCGCGAACCGGCCCTCCGGAACCCGGAACTTTAGGATTTCGAGCCTCGCTGACGGAAGTCTGGCCGGGGCGGTCCAGGGCCGACCGGGTGTTTTATCAGCCACCCGAAACAAACTTGTTGAAAAGCATACAAGATTATCGGACGAAAAACTTTCGCCAAACTTCCGGCACCCCGGGCTGGGGTGGTAGGGACGCAGGGAAGTATGATGAATGTGTCACTTTGGCCGCAATAAATTTTGCTCCACGCGCGCTGCCATCGACACGCACCGGTGTCCCGGTTCCGGACGAACCAACCTAAAACCGCATACCGGGCCCGGTATGTAGCAGTCCGGAAGCGCAGTCCTCCTAACGGGACCTCGGGTCGCCCGGATGCGACGGGGATGTTGTATGCTGTTTGCCGAAACTTTGAAAGTCCGTAGTCTGGCAGGGACCGATTGGTGGAAGGTCCTTTTGCCGAGGGTTGCCGACTTTAGTTGAATTTTATGTTATTTTCGGACAGCTCGGTCACTTGGAATTCCTCAAACTGCTGAGCCAACTTTCGGGGGGCCGTGAGCGAAAATCGAACAAGAATTTCATTAGCCCAACTAACGAGCGGCGTAGCGACACTCCCCCGCACTGCGCCGGCATCCTAGCGGTCGATAAGCGACCAAACGAGCGGAAGCATAATTTTGTAGAGCACGCAAAAAAAACACGAAAGTCTTCGGCAAAATTTCAACAACCATCGTGGCCCGTGCTCCTTCCTGTTTATGTATCTAACAGTTCCCAAATCATCCCGTCCCGTTAACGATCGGCAAGCGAGCGCAGCAAATCGGAAGGATATATTTTCGACCATTATCTCGCCCGGGGCCCGTTTGGTGCTCCGGGCACTCGGGCTCGGGCTCCGCTTCGCTCTCATCAGTCATAAAATCAACAGTTTCCGCTTGTTGATTGTGGTATCGATTTATTATTTAAATCACAGGACAACAAGGCACCGGCACCGGACTTCCGGTCCGATTGCAATATTCTACAACGTTTTTCTGCCAGTTCTGCCTCTCTGGTATCGCGGGCGAAAATGTGTTCCGATTTGTAGATGACGATCCTCAGCATAATCTCGGCGCCACTCGACCGTCGCTGGGGAATTATGCAAATCTCTCGCTCTTTCTTTCTCTTTCTCTTACTCTCACTCTCACTGTCGCTCGCGCTGCTGCTTTGGAATCCTTCGGAACTCCGGAGTCCTTCCCAGTTGCGATTTGCCTTAAGCCCGTTGTTTCTGGAAAGGATATTTTGCGGAAAATGTAATGTTGGTTAAAATGCAATTAAAAAAAGACACAATTGGCCTCACACAAATACAATCAATCTCATTTTTTCTCCCAGTGGATGAGAAGGCGAAAACGATCGCACAACGAATACTTTTTCTGTGCCATGATGCTTCCATTGTTTCCCCGTTTCCATCCCGTCCCGATTGCAACAACAGCGGATGGTGGATGGTTTCGCCGTAAGTAACACTAACCAGACTCCGGCTGTCACTGTGGTGGTGCTGCTTGATTATGAATATCAAAAAACCGGCAGCAACCGACTCTCCGGGCATAGCCTCCCGCTAGACGTGCTGCCAAATTAAATTAGTAGCTCTTTCGCTCCCTCCCCCCCCC
>NW_026457152.1:0-1992 GCF_943734635.1 Anopheles cruzii | reverse complement strand
AAAAAAAAAAAAAAAATTTTTAGAAAAACGAATACAGAGATATTATTCAGGAAGAAAAGATCGAAGAAAGGATCAGAATCCTCCATATAGGTAATCGCCGGCAGAAGATTGATAAAAGTTATGATCCTCAAATACATTTTCAAAATCGAGAGTTGGCATTGATAAACTGGCAAGAAAACGTTTACAATTCAAACAGCCTAAGAATTTGCGATCGCGAAACGGACAGTCAAAAAGGATATAGACCCAGGTATCAAGGAAAGAACGGTCAAAAGAGGTATGGACCCAGGAACCGAGAAAAGGACGGTCAAGAGAGGTATGAACCCAGGAACCGAGAAAGGGACGGTCAAGACCCAGGTATCAAGGAAAGGACAGCCAAAAGAGAAAGGGAAACAGGAGAAACAGATAAAGAGAGACACGGGAAAGATAGAGAGTTAAAAGAGAAAAGTATAGCTAGAACAGAACGCCACTCTGACCAAATCATGCAGGCGGAAAACAAACAGAAGAGCAGCTAGTCGCAAATCGAAGGAGGTCGAAATAGCAAGGTCAGGAATATTATCGATATGTAGCAAGGAATATGCCATTGTCCTAGCTACATAAAATGGCAACGAGAAATATCCGGATTTTTCCTAATTCACCAATTGGATTGAAAGACATGTAGGGCAGAAGGCTTCACAGTAGGGCAACAAATGAGGATAACACGAATTAATGAACGAGAGAACAAGCGAAGAAAAAAAGAGATGTTTGCAAATTGATAAGAATCCGGGGCAAGAAAAACCGGAAATGCCAGAGAAGACAGGGATCAAAGTACAAGCCAAAGTTAGACAGAAGAGGATAACACAAATTAATGAGCAAGATAAAGAGAAAAGAAAATAAAGGAAAAATGTACGCGAAACACAAACGAAGTTAACCCGGGAGCATAGAAAACGGATATCAAGAAAGTAAGAAGAGAAAACAAGGGAAATTCAGAAAGTAATCACATGAATAGGTCATTCTTAAAAATCCAACATTCACTGCACCAGCGCGTGGTCTACAACAAAGACAGTGAATGCATGGCAAAGATGAACCAACTACAGATAAATGAATAGATATCTCCCAGAAGATTGAAATCCTCCCGAAAAATTCACCATTGCGATGCGCCAGCTATGGTCAAGACAGAGTCATCGAATGAGCGACAGGGACGAAAAAAGTAATACCGCTAATAACGCGAGGAGAACATACAGGGCCGGTACAAATCCGGGATATAAAAGAGCGAACCCCTGATAGAAAGCTGGTAGGATAAAAAGGATATGGCCGTTCGGGCAATGCTATCATGCACCCCTAGGATTCTTAGAATCATATGTGTTCTAAGGTTAGGTTCAATTCCTAACACCTCTCTCTACAACGCAGCATAGACAAGACATAGCGCGAACTATGTTCTTGTAAAAGAATAGGAAGAACGGAAAGATCGGAAGAAGATAGGTCAGTAGATGTCGGGAATTGTCGGATGCAACCTTGAACGGATAACACGTCATAACCGGTCCCAATCCGTTAGAAGACACTAGGCCAAGGAACAAGAATAGGAATACGGGATCGAAAGTCGGAAGCACTAAGCAGCAAGAAAAAGAAAACATAAGGAAACAAGCTAAAAGAAAAATAGGAGACAGAACAAGAAAGAAAGAACATATATGCGTACACGATTAAAGTGGAATAGCAACGAATAACAAAGATATGCAAAAGAATCAAGGACAAAATGATAAAAACAAATTAGGTAGAAAAAAAAACGAGACAAACAATCACGAAAGTATAAAAACGCCGAAGGTAACGAAGAAAAATCTTTAAAACTAATACTAAGAACTAAAGCAACAGATAATACACAGCTAGAAGAAGAAAGAAAGAAAAGAAACATGCGAAAAAAAAAGAAAGGTAACGACGACAGAAATATTGCGCACAGAACCAAACCAAGTAGACAGCGATTGTACATATAACAGGATAATTAAGTTAAAGTAAAACAAT
>NW_026457151.1:0-1992 GCF_943734635.1 Anopheles cruzii | reverse complement strand
TCTTGGGTGGCCTGCAGTGAGATGCACATGCACATGGCCACCACACCGCGCGACTAAAATGGGAAATTTTACGGACAATGACAGACCGCGCACGGCATTAATTCGATGCACTTTGATTAAGCTTTTTTCTATCAAAAGCGCATCCTGGTTTGAGGACCCGCGCCCCGCGCAATTACCAACTGCGGGCTGAGGCGCTTCTACGAAGCAAATTAAAACATTCCCGGTCCGTCAGGCACGGACTGGTGACATCGCCCGGATTATGGTCCATCCGCGCTGGCTGGCTGGCTGGCCTTTCCATTGAAAAGTCTATTACGGATAATAATCGTTTACCGGTGCACCGCGCTCCACCTAGAGAGAGAGAGAGAGCGAGAGGGAGAGAGGGGGAGAAAATTGCAGAATGTCATGCCCATGTTTGTGCCGAATGTGGCTCTGGCTCGGGCTCGGACTCTCCGGTTTGGTTGTTGTTTGTTTTTTTCGTCGTTGTTGTCTCGTCTGCCTCGTCAGCCACCGGGGCGCTCACAGGCTGTGGTCAATTTTTCATTCCCTCTTCGGCCGACCGATGACGATGTCCTCGTTTGGTGCGTCAAACCACAATCGATACCATACAATTAGCTTTCATCATACTCACCGCCCAAGGGGCATCGCCAAGACGGCCGAGAGCATCAACGCCTGACGCCCGCCTGCCCGCCGGCGGGAGCTACTGTCCTACGAAGATGACAAAGATAGACCCGTGGCCTCTGGTGGTCACCCGGGAGGCTCTAGGAGGCCGTGTGTGCCTTTGTGTCTCGCCTCGCTCGTGTGTTTTGCTTTCCCCGGTTTGCTCTGTAAACGGTCAACGGAATTCGGATCGCGCTGGTATTTCGTGCTCTGCGCTTCTCCATAGTTCTCCATAGGCCATGCCGGCCCAAACACGGCCCGGCCGGCCAGTGAAAACCCACGTTTTTGCACCTGCACCCCGAGCCGGGAGCCACCAGGCGAAGACAGACGCGGTTCTGGCACGTTACACGCATCTCTCGCCAACGGGCGACGGAAAGATTGACAAATGTATTTCAGTTTTCGCAGACAACACACACACACACACTGCATCCGTTGGTTGGCTGTCGCTTTGTTTTTTTTTTGTGTTTTTATCCCCGTGTACGCCTTCGAAGTCCTTTTGCAGTTTGGCGTTTGTGTACCTTTCTTCCGCTTCCATCGCGTTCAGTTTTCTTTGCGTAGTTCATGCTGTTGTTGTTTGGGCCACACCAAACACAAGCGAGCCAGCGTCGCCGGGGTTCGTCGCTTCGGTTGGAGTCTTTCGTTTTGAAACGTTCATTCTGCGGGAGGCTTACAGGGATTTGGCGAGTGGCGAATGGGGCGACAAGTAGAGATGTTGTGCTCCACGCAGCTGACAGCTGAGGAAATGTCAACTCGCAGTCCCCGAGAACCAAGAATATTAGCGATCCGCCAAAACCGCGCGGTGCCGTTTCGTTCGTCGGTCGCCCACGGATAAGTTCGATCGCTCTCTCTCTCTCTCTCTCTCTCTCTCTTTCTCTCTCTCCGTGGACAGGCAACACGCTGTCTGGTTGCACAACGACGAGACCTACACGACGAGAGTCTCGATCGACCCAATCGATGTCAGGTTCCCCGCGCCTGGCGGGCCCGTCCTTCCCCCGGCGATAATGAGCGACAGAATCGAAGCAAGCGAAGATAAAATATTATTTAAGCGTTCGCCTTATAAGTGATTAATTAATACACACATACACAACATGTACGCTCGGTCGGTCCGACCGGCCGACGCCGATCGTTGGCGACGCGAGGCCGTTTAGACTCGATTCGACTTAATTAGCACTAAGCGCTGTTCTCCCTCGGGAGCCAATAATGTTACTATGGTGGCCCCAGCGGCCCCATCGGCCCCCGCTCGGCCACCGCGGGCCATTCAAATGTGCGGCTCCTCGCTAACGGTCGCCCATTTTTGGTGGCCTTATTTTGTGCGAACGTGGGTTTTTTTCTTCG
>NW_026457150.1:0-1992 GCF_943734635.1 Anopheles cruzii | reverse complement strand
TCTTGGGTGGCCTGCAGTGAGATGCACATGCACATGGCCACCACACCGCGCGACTAAAATGGGAAATTTTACGGACAATGACAGACCGCGCACGGCATTAATTCGATGCACTTTGATTAAGCTTTTTTCTATCAAAAGCGCATCCTGGTTTGAGGACCCGCGCCCCGCGCAATTACCAACTGCGGGCTGAGGCGCTTCTACGAAGCAAATTAAAACATTCCCGGTCCGTCAGGCACGGACTGGTGACATCGCCCGGATTATGGTCCATCCGCGCTGGCTGGCTGGCTGGCCTTTCCATTGAAAAGTCTATTACGGATAATAATCGTTTACCGGTGCACCGCGCTCCACCTAGAGAGAGAGAGAGAGCGAGAGGGAGAGAGGGGGAGAAAATTGCAGAATGTCATGCCCATGTTTGTGCCGAATGTGGCTCTGGCTCGGGCTCGGACTCTCCGGTTTGGTTGTTGTTTGTTTTTTTCGTCGTTGTTGTCTCGTCTGCCTCGTCAGCCACCGGGGCGCTCACAGGCTGTGGTCAATTTTTCATTCCCTCTTCGGCCGACCGATGACGATGTCCTCGTTTGGTGCGTCAAACCACAATCGATACCATACAATTAGCTTTCATCATACTCACCGCCCAAGGGGCATCGCCAAGACGGCCGAGAGCATCAACGCCTGACGCCCGCCTGCCCGCCGGCGGGAGCTACTGTCCTACGAAGATGACAAAGATAGACCCGTGGCCTCTGGTGGTCACCCGGGAGGCTCTAGGAGGCCGTGTGTGCCTTTGTGTCTCGCCTCGCTCGTGTGTTTTGCTTTCCCCGGTTTGCTCTGTAAACGGTCAACGGAATTCGGATCGCGCTGGTATTTCGTGCTCTGCGCTTCTCCATAGTTCTCCATAGGCCATGCCGGCCCAAACACGGCCCGGCCGGCCAGTGAAAACCCACGTTTTTGCACCTGCACCCCGAGCCGGGAGCCACCAGGCGAAGACAGACGCGGTTCTGGCACGTTACACGCATCTCTCGCCAACGGGCGACGGAAAGATTGACAAATGTATTTCAGTTTTCGCAGACAACACACACACACACACTGCATCCGTTGGTTGGCTGTCGCTTTGTTTTTTTTTTGTGTTTTTATCCCCGTGTACGCCTTCGAAGTCCTTTTGCAGTTTGGCGTTTGTGTACCTTTCTTCCGCTTCCATCGCGTTCAGTTTTCTTTGCGTAGTTCATGCTGTTGTTGTTTGGGCCACACCAAACACAAGCGAGCCAGCGTCGCCGGGGTTCGTCGCTTCGGTTGGAGTCTTTCGTTTTGAAACGTTCATTCTGCGGGAGGCTTACAGGGATTTGGCGAGTGGCGAATGGGGCGACAAGTAGAGATGTTGTGCTCCACGCAGCTGACAGCTGAGGAAATGTCAACTCGCAGTCCCCGAGAACCAAGAATATTAGCGATCCGCCAAAACCGCGCGGTGCCGTTTCGTTCGTCGGTCGCCCACGGATAAGTTCGATCGCTCTCTCTCTCTCTCTCTCTCTCTCTCTTTCTCTCTCTCCGTGGACAGGCAACACGCTGTCTGGTTGCACAACGACGAGACCTACACGACGAGAGTCTCGATCGACCCAATCGATGTCAGGTTCCCCGCGCCTGGCGGGCCCGTCCTTCCCCCGGCGATAATGAGCGACAGAATCGAAGCAAGCGAAGATAAAATATTATTTAAGCGTTCGCCTTATAAGTGATTAATTAATACACACATACACAACATGTACGCTCGGTCGGTCCGACCGGCCGACGCCGATCGTTGGCGACGCGAGGCCGTTTAGACTCGATTCGACTTAATTAGCACTAAGCGCTGTTCTCCCTCGGGAGCCAATAATGTTACTATGGTGGCCCCAGCGGCCCCATCGGCCCCCGCTCGGCCACCGCGGGCCATTCAAATGTGCGGCTCCTCGCTAACGGTCGCCCATTTTTGGTGGCCTTATTTTGTGCGAACGTGGGTTTTTTTCTTCG
>NW_026457149.1:0-1993 GCF_943734635.1 Anopheles cruzii | reverse complement strand
TGTTTTATTGTAGTCGTTGATGCCCGAGGCTATTTCGAAAGAGTTGGGAAGCGAGTGGTGGACATACTGGAGACCAGATACATCACGGGAAACTCGCTATCGATTGGTGATTATGTTGCGCCGATAAAGTAAGTTAAAAGCGTTTTGCGCGGCTGGCCACGATCCGATCGCACCCGTGCAGAACTGCTCCGTCACTCTTCGGGCGTGGTGAAGTCCCTTTTTGGGCGGCACTAGTACCGATAACAGTTAATCATGATTTATGAGCATCGTCTTATCGTTTTCCTTGGAAAGTGGAATGGAAAAGTGTTGTTGAAAATTAACGATTAGCGTAAATCGCTCGATCAATCACTCCTTTTCAATGTGATTAAAAGTAGTATTGTAGAGCTGAAAAGGACGATTGCGATTAGCACAGTTTAAGAAATGTAAGTTAAACTTCAATTGATTTCTCTCTCTAGCGTATCTGATAAGGGCATCCGCATCGATGGTCAGGTTTCGTTTCACTCTGCGTTTGTCGCCAAGATAGGCGCAATTGACCTGGATATGCAGCGCTTCACTGAGACGCTTCTCGACACGGAAGTTTCGGTGTCGGCATCCTTGAAGTGGCACGAAATCGCAGTAGTGCTGGATTTCGAAGCGAACCTGGTCGACTACACAGGTTCGCTGCAATTCATGTCCATCGACAACTCGAACAACATTGTAACCGCTGGTTATCCGAATAATAAACATGTGCAGATGATTTCCCGGGAGGTGAGTGATGTTGATCCGCAAGAATAACAACGGATCACTAATATCTACTTCTTATTTGATCCACAGGTTATCACGAACTACGACTACCGCGATCTTATGATTGCGTCGTTTAGGAATTGGAATTTCCTGAACATACTTGCCCTGGCCATCAGCGACATACCGTTTTCGGAAGTGTGCTACAACTGCTAAACTGCTTAGAAACGGGACCATGTTGAAAAATAGAGCCATAAAAGAAGGTAGATATTATTTTAGGAAGTGATAGCAAGCTTCGGGTTGATAAGAAGCATTCCGAAGGTAGCTCCTGCCGTGCTGTCGCGCTTCCTCGTTGAGGTGGGCTTTCAGTCATTAACCAACCCTTCGGCTACCTGCAGGCGGAGAGATTCATACATTTGTGCGGCCAACGGTCCATTGCTCTCACACGGTTAGTAAGAAAGGTTGTGGATCTTCAAAAGCAAGAGATCGGTAGGATGAAACCAAAGTGTCCGCAACGGTAGAGCCGTGGATAGAGTTGCTATGAAGTGATAAACTGTCGATTCTGCTCAATCTGAGCCTCGATCGATATGCGTGCGCGGCCTAAGTACCTTGCAATCCGGCCGAGATAACGAGGATAACGGTTTGGTTTCTTTTATTTAGTGACATTTTTGACACTCGTGTGGCAGCTTTGAGTCACCGGATGTGATAAATGATTTCGCTACTAGGCTACGCGCACTGCATTGATGACTGAACTAAACGCATCACGAAACCAGGTCCTGTGACACCTTTCACTGACGGTTCAAAGTGTTTCGGTTCGATTTTCTTCAGATGAATCTTTTAGGTGTAACGATAGTCATAGTGTGCTGTGTGGCACGATCCATCGATGCGGTGCCTTGCGGCCTGAACGAGGTGGAGGACAAGGTGTGCACGGATACCGAGTATGAGACGTACCGGCAGTGCATCGAGGACACTCGGCGACAGCGTGAGAAGCGGGAACCGGTGGCTCCACGCGAGGTGAACGCCCTGGAACCGGTGCTACAGACGGTGCGACCGTTCGAGATACTGATTCCGGTGGAGCCACTGAAGGTGGTCCGACAGCCGGCCCTTAAGCAGCTCGATCGCACCATTATCCTGCAAGCGGAAACCACCGACGAAGATCCGGAGAAGTTCGACAACAGTGTGCAATATCGGGTTCCGGCGATCGTGAACAACACCAACCACATCCACATGCCCACCACTCTCAACAACACCAAAGTGAACGACGTCCATATCT
>NW_026457148.1:0-1993 GCF_943734635.1 Anopheles cruzii | reverse complement strand
TGTTTTATTGTAGTCGTTGATGCCCGAGGCTATTTCGAAAGAGTTGGGAAGCGAGTGGTGGACATACTGGAGACCAGATACATCACGGGAAACTCGCTATCGATTGGTGATTATGTTGCGCCGATAAAGTAAGTTAAAAGCGTTTTGCGCGGCTGGCCACGATCCGATCGCACCCGTGCAGAACTGCTCCGTCACTCTTCGGGCGTGGTGAAGTCCCTTTTTGGGCGGCACTAGTACCGATAACAGTTAATCATGATTTATGAGCATCGTCTTATCGTTTTCCTTGGAAAGTGGAATGGAAAAGTGTTGTTGAAAATTAACGATTAGCGTAAATCGCTCGATCAATCACTCCTTTTCAATGTGATTAAAAGTAGTATTGTAGAGCTGAAAAGGACGATTGCGATTAGCACAGTTTAAGAAATGTAAGTTAAACTTCAATTGATTTCTCTCTCTAGCGTATCTGATAAGGGCATCCGCATCGATGGTCAGGTTTCGTTTCACTCTGCGTTTGTCGCCAAGATAGGCGCAATTGACCTGGATATGCAGCGCTTCACTGAGACGCTTCTCGACACGGAAGTTTCGGTGTCGGCATCCTTGAAGTGGCACGAAATCGCAGTAGTGCTGGATTTCGAAGCGAACCTGGTCGACTACACAGGTTCGCTGCAATTCATGTCCATCGACAACTCGAACAACATTGTAACCGCTGGTTATCCGAATAATAAACATGTGCAGATGATTTCCCGGGAGGTGAGTGATGTTGATCCGCAAGAATAACAACGGATCACTAATATCTACTTCTTATTTGATCCACAGGTTATCACGAACTACGACTACCGCGATCTTATGATTGCGTCGTTTAGGAATTGGAATTTCCTGAACATACTTGCCCTGGCCATCAGCGACATACCGTTTTCGGAAGTGTGCTACAACTGCTAAACTGCTTAGAAACGGGACCATGTTGAAAAATAGAGCCATAAAAGAAGGTAGATATTATTTTAGGAAGTGATAGCAAGCTTCGGGTTGATAAGAAGCATTCCGAAGGTAGCTCCTGCCGTGCTGTCGCGCTTCCTCGTTGAGGTGGGCTTTCAGTCATTAACCAACCCTTCGGCTACCTGCAGGCGGAGAGATTCATACATTTGTGCGGCCAACGGTCCATTGCTCTCACACGGTTAGTAAGAAAGGTTGTGGATCTTCAAAAGCAAGAGATCGGTAGGATGAAACCAAAGTGTCCGCAACGGTAGAGCCGTGGATAGAGTTGCTATGAAGTGATAAACTGTCGATTCTGCTCAATCTGAGCCTCGATCGATATGCGTGCGCGGCCTAAGTACCTTGCAATCCGGCCGAGATAACGAGGATAACGGTTTGGTTTCTTTTATTTAGTGACATTTTTGACACTCGTGTGGCAGCTTTGAGTCACCGGATGTGATAAATGATTTCGCTACTAGGCTACGCGCACTGCATTGATGACTGAACTAAACGCATCACGAAACCAGGTCCTGTGACACCTTTCACTGACGGTTCAAAGTGTTTCGGTTCGATTTTCTTCAGATGAATCTTTTAGGTGTAACGATAGTCATAGTGTGCTGTGTGGCACGATCCATCGATGCGGTGCCTTGCGGCCTGAACGAGGTGGAGGACAAGGTGTGCACGGATACCGAGTATGAGACGTACCGGCAGTGCATCGAGGACACTCGGCGACAGCGTGAGAAGCGGGAACCGGTGGCTCCACGCGAGGTGAACGCCCTGGAACCGGTGCTACAGACGGTGCGACCGTTCGAGATACTGATTCCGGTGGAGCCACTGAAGGTGGTCCGACAGCCGGCCCTTAAGCAGCTCGATCGCACCATTATCCTGCAAGCGGAAACCACCGACGAAGATCCGGAGAAGTTCGACAACAGTGTGCAATATCGGGTTCCGGCGATCGTGAACAACACCAACCACATCCACATGCCCACCACTCTCAACAACACCAAAGTGAACGACGTCCATATCT
>NW_026457147.1:0-1994 GCF_943734635.1 Anopheles cruzii | reverse complement strand
CACACACTCGGACGTTTTTCATTCCTCTTCAAACACACACACACACACATACACGGTCGGGGCGCGTGTATTTCAAGCGGTTTAAATTTTCTTAACGTTCGTAAAGACACACAAAATCATAAAATAAATCAACAGCAAAGACAAAATATGAATGTTTGGGCATAAGGCACACTACCATTAATAGTCGAACACTGAGCGCAGGAGACGCACAACAGACACACACACACACGCACACACACACACACACGCATAAACTATTTGAAAAGGAGAAGGCGCACATTAACGAAACTAAACACGGGCTAGGTGGTGGGTGGTGAAATGGGCGTCGAGGGCGCCACCCACGCACGCACGCACGCACGCACACATATTCCAAACGAGCGTCAATATCATCTAAATTATCAACGAGTATAAAATAACAAATAATCAGAACGCGCGGATCGAAGGCCTTCGTGGTTAGCAATCGATAGCAGCAGCTCCGTACCGAAATACCGAAAAAAAAGGCACACACACGCACCGAAATCGAACACAAAACGTAAAACCGTGTGAAGAAGTGTGAGAAAGAAGCCGTTGAGACGAACGATGAAGCCAAGGTCTCTGTGTGAGTTGTGTTTTCTTATTTTTGCGCAAAGCAACGAGAAACAGTGCGAAACAGTGGCCCATGAGCCACAAGTCAGAGAGCGAGCGAGAGAGAGAATAAGAACACGCACGAAACAAAAAACCGGATTCGGAAAACCAAACAAGAAAAACCAAACGAAACAAAATTACCACAAAAGTGTGGAAAGCAAACCGAAACAGAAAAACTAGCATCGGGCCATTTCGGGGAGAAGGCGCGCGTCCAGGAGGAGAAGAACAGGGCTTGCGAAACAGGAGGCGGAAAGGGAACGGCGTCGAAGGAGTTAAGGAGTTAAAACACAAAACATTGGACAAACGGTGATGGTGAACAGCAAAAAGAACCTGCAAACAGGCGATGTTAAAGGTGAACCAAGATCCAAGAAGTGGGCGATAGCAAGTGGGAGAGACCGAGATGGTGTGGTGTGGACAGATCGCGGCTCCTTTCGGTGCCGGTGCCGCGCCTTACCGCCCCCCCTTCCCCTACCGAACCAACCCACGGTGGCCGGGTGGGGTGGGAGTCCGGGCGTTGGGGCAATGACAATTAGGCAATTTATTATTGAACTATGTATATTGAAATTATATATATATACATATTATATATATATTATATACTGTATATTATGAACTCCGTGATACTATAAAACAAACATGAAAAGCACGTGCAGTTACAAGTGTTTGCTCTCCGGTTTGTCCGAAATTATTCCCAGAACGGTGGGTACCGCGTGGTGGTGTTTGGTAAGTACACTACTTTCGAGCAGTTTCGAGCAGTTTCGAGCAGTTTCGAAAAGTTGCTGGTTTGGTGGCGTTGACCAGTCCCGCGTCAGTTCGTGATGCGTGAGACGCATCCTCAACATACACACACACACACACAACTGCTCGAAAGCCGGGCCTAGGTGCCTGTTTAAATAACAATTAACGGCGTAGCTAACCAACAACGGTGCCGATGTTGCCGATGCGAAGGGTGGGTGCGACTATGCTGCTGGGTGGGTGGGGGGGTGCCTGATCATTCACAGGGTGATAGGGTGGTGACCTGATCCGACCGACTGCCAATATTAATTGGATTCAATAAACAGGCCGCTTGTGTCGGTGTGTGTGTGTGTGTGGGTGGGTGGATGCGTGGCATTGATACCACCCACCTACCCACTCATCCTCCCGGGCGGTGCTGCTATCGAGTGCCAATTTGTAACCCATAATTGGTGCGATTAACTTTAATCCGTAACACACACACACACGCGCGCGCGCGCGCGTACACACATGTCACACACTCAACCACGGCGGGTGATTTCCCTTTGCACCACCCCATCCCACCCTGCTTGTGTAATCCTCGGCCGCGCGGGGGGGGATGGGGCGAGAAAAATAGCGCAGATTATGGGCGCGCAGAC
>NW_026457146.1:0-1996 GCF_943734635.1 Anopheles cruzii | reverse complement strand
GGTTGTTGGCATAATTGTGCGTTGGTTTATGGCACCTGTCTGTTCCGCCGGTGGACTCGTCCTTGTGACGCTCGTCGTGACCACACCAGCAGCAGCAGCACTTCGAAGGGGTCGTTTGGTAGATGATGGTGGCCGTCGTCCGCCCAGTAGCCCTAGCCTAGCCTGGTGGATTCCTTTCATCTTTTCGTGCGACAAAAGAAAATGAGCTCAAAATGGCGTAAAATTGAATCAACTCTCGAACATTCCTCACTCTATTGTTTGGGTCGCGCCCGACGGTGGTTTAGGAGGGCCCCTCCGAGGGTCGGCGTGACGATAACACTCCTTGCGTTGTCGCCACGAAGCCACCTGGAGGACCTGTGTTTTGTTGTTGCCGAGGAAAATTTAATTGATTTTCAAACCGTGTGCACGTATCATAAACCGGCGTGGCGCGCACAGTAGATCATTTCTGGGGTACGCTCCAGACACCGGTCCGGAGCGTTGAAGAGCACTCATAAGAATGCTTGGCTGGTTTTGAGGTGCGCGCGAAAGAATTATGAACGCGTGGTGTCAAGGGTCATCACACGGCACCAGTTACGTGTTGATGGTTGTGAGAGCTTCTAATATTAGTAGTAGTGTTGTGTATTTGATTATGTCGCGATTTACACAGTCGCTTAGCAATTAGTTGTTCAATGAATACATGAGCTAGCTAATCCTTCTCTAGCGACAACCAAAATTTACTCTATTTGATGGTTCAGTAAAATGTTATCACGTTCGCTTTGTTTGCCCCATGAGTGTCTTTTGGTCTTAATATTTTCTCACAATTCATCTTAATATTGAAGTAAATTTTTTGTTTAAAAGGACTTCTAGTTGTGTGCAGTGACTGCATTTTTATATTTATTATCACATGGCTGTTCGAAGCGCTGCGATGGGCGAGTGAAAAATGTTTGACTCATTATATTTATTTTCTAGCTACGCAAGGTTTTGAATATTTTTTTTGCAGCATTGTACCTTATCTTTGTTTTCTGATTAGCCTTAATGCCCGATGAGCTCATTGCTATATCGTTTGCTTGCCAAAACTGTGAGCGATTTGACTGCCGGCGAAAGGATACAAGATGAATTCCGACTGTGAGTGTTGATAGGCTGAATATGTTTTAAGTTGGAGCTGTGTAAAGTACTGGTTGGTTCCTATTGGCATTATCTATGCTAATGCGTCCCCCACATTAAGTTGTCTTTTGAGGTCGGGGAACAATTCGCGCGCCTTCGTAAAGCCGAAAACCTCTCCCGAATCGAAATGCGCACGAAAAATTGGCCCGTAATGCCATCCATCCATACATCAGAAATTACTTCCAATCAATTAAATATGAATTGGATTGCCGCTGAAACCCCGACCATGGGGTGAACTCCAGCGTAAGAAATTGAAAGCGGATGACAGTCACCAGTCCGTGACTTCCGTTTTCACCTGTCACGCCCCGCCACTGTGGCAAGTTGGGGCTAAGGAACGGGAAGTTTTCTACGCATTGTGGCGCAAATAGAGACCACCGTCGCAATGGGCAGAGGTAGGCAGAGAAGGTGGTTGCCGCTAAGTTCCGTGTTCTTTTTCGTTTTCGTGCCATGCTCCATGAAACGCGTGAAACTGATCGAGCCGCGTGTAGCGGTGATTGGGAGAGACAGGAATCCGACGGGGCCTCCGAAAATTGATCCACCCCCAAAAGGCAACGTTTATCCTCTGGCAGCTTAGTAATGGCCGTCGGCAGCTTATCACGCTAGTCACATACACGGTTTAGCCTACCGTGGGCCATGCTTTATGGGGCTGCTCCAACGCGGGTTGTGATTTGCAGCGGCAACCAAAAAAAACCAAAAAAACCTGCCAACATAAATCCAATTTTTCCAACATGCACAATTCGATTTTTATACGTTTGTTTTCACGGTAATTTTCGATTCTCTGAGCCCGTGTGAGTGGGTGTGAGTAGGCCCGTGTGGATCAACAATGATATGGAGTGGCGGCCTGAGGGGCCAA
>NW_026457145.1:0-2000 GCF_943734635.1 Anopheles cruzii | reverse complement strand
TGCTGTATGCGTGTAGTAGAGGTTGGCGGGAGCGACTGAAGCTGATCACATTGCACTTGGCGATGTTCAAATTTAGTCAAAAGTTTGACTCAGAATATTGAAAAATATTAAAAACTTAATTCCAAAGTGAATTATGAAGAAGGAGCTGCCGTAACCGTCGAAGGCGTACGCTACCGAGAAATGTTGGTTATTTGTTTGATTGAAAACTTGGACGACATTTGGTTTCAACAGGACTCCGAATGAACCGACTGATGAGATCCTCCTGGATCGTCAGCCGCGATCTCGTCGAACGGGTTGGGTGATCTTCTGGGGAGCATTGCAACTTTACATAAACTGTAAGCCTACATCCAGCAGTGCTGCAAAATGACGCTCTATGTGAGCGGTCGAATGACAGCTCACATAGAGCGTGATGCTTGATGCACTAAACTGATGCTTTATTTCAATGGCCATTTGGCAGTGCGAAAACTTAGGGACCTCGAACGGTATCGTTGACTTGTGTCATATGTTGTGTTTTGTGACTGTTGCGCCATCAAAAAGATATGCACATGACTGTGGCCGTTGAGCACGATTATTTCGAACCACTCGAGAACCAAATATTACCCGCTTCCAAATCTGTATGTGTACTATCTAATCAAACAGACCCGCCGCTGAACTGGTGCCGAATTTATATCTCGTTCTAATCGAAACCTCTCAAACGTAATTTTAATCGAAATCTCTTGATCCGAAAAATTGATTTCTATAAACAACGGGATTAAACACTTAACTCAAATTGAATTTGCCTACATTCTTCGGTAAGGGGATCCCAAAAAACCGTGCGCTTACGTGCTTTACGGTTACGAGCCCGGCGGTTTTTCTTCTCCACGGAACCGTTTTTGGGGCTCCACTACAAACAATGCTGCTGGAGCACCGCGCTGGAGCTTCTTTTCGCGCTTTGTTGCGCTCATCGTACTCAGCGAACCTCACGGCCACGGTCGTGGAGTCGGCCCCAGTCCGAGTCGTCTTTTGGTCCGAAGTTTTGCATTAATTTATTTTATCAGTGCCCCGTGCTCGACCAAGCTCAGGCTCAGGCTCAACAAGCCCGAACCGGCCCGGCCCGGCCCAGCCCTGGCCCACCCGGAGCCGGCTTCCGTGGAAAATGGAGGAAATATTTCAGGTATTTGCCTTCGAACAATACCGGTTTTCGGTGGCCCGATTTTCCCTGTTTTCCCCGACGCCGGCGGGAGGCGTTCCGTTCGGTGTTGTTTTCTTTTTCTGCCTATTAATTTCATTCGCCGATGCTCGCCGACGGCGCTGTCCCGGTGCAACGGAAAACAAAAACACGGTCCGGCGTCCGGCGGCCCAAGAGAAATTTTCAGCTGATTTTTTTACTGACTTTTCTCGCGGTGCTGCCTTTTTTGTTTGTCTCCTCCGTCTGTTTTTCACGAACGATGTGCTGGCCATTGTGGCTGGTTTGGTGCCACCGGGCGCGCGCACTAAGCTGTTGCAGGGCTCCGTCCGAAGGCAGCCCCCGAGCGGTAGCCGCGTAGAAAATAGTCCGAAACCGGAACGGTTTATGGCGATCGTTGGAGACATTTCGGTCGGCGGTCGGCCCGGGGCCGTCGCCCACGGGGGGGAGGGAACGGAAACGTCACGAAAAACAAACATAAACTTTGTTTATTTGCATTTCTGGTGTTATTTTAGCGTCGCATTCGGCTGCAGGTGAATGGTGGTTGCAGAGACGGCCGAGAGTGAAAAAAGGCGGCCCGGTAGGCTGAATGGAAACTAGGGCACCCCGCGCGACTAGGCTGTCTCGGCTTGGCCCTGCCCTGGCCGAACCCGAGCAGGAATTTCGAAACGGAATGCCGGTGGTTTCAGCATCCTGTTTTATCTTGCGACATAAGCCAAGCCGCCCTCGGTATTGACGTGTGCCTCCTCGCCGGTTCCCATAGGCTCTCTGTAGCCAATTCTTCGCCGAAGATTGAAGCCGAAAGCGCCGGGCAAAGGTGAATCGGGAGTGGATG
>NW_026457144.1:516-2002 GCF_943734635.1 Anopheles cruzii | reverse complement strand
TTAATATCGACCAGGCTCTTATCGCTGTTATTTTGGTTTTGCGCAGCTTCTTCCCGGTGCTTGGCCCATTCGCTCTGTAGCCCCAGAAAACTTTGCTGCATGTGGTCTAGTCTCACGGTAATGTACGGTTCGCTGTCATTTTGGTTTTGCACAGCCTCATCCCGGTGCTTGGCCAATTCGGTCTGTAGTTCCAGAAAATTGTGCTGCATTTGGTCCAGTCCCACGGTCATGTGCGCCTTGGTGTCAGCTTGCTCTTCCCGCTGCTTGGCCGATTCGATCTGTAGTTGCAGAACACTTTGCTGCATGTGGTCTAGCTTTACCATGAGCATCTCGAGAGCATATCCAGAGAAGCTAGCAGAACATGGTGTAGCAGAATCAGTTTCGTCGAAAATCGCGCCACCCGATCTAGCACTGCTGACGATGCACAAGAACACTGTCCATGCTAGAGTCCCCATGCTTTCGAAACACACTTCACGACACTCTGCTGGCTTATCGTTTCCAAAATACACAAATGAGCTCGAGCGTCCAAAATTCGCTTTGTAGAGGAGTAAAGAAACAAGAACAGCGTTAACTTGGTGTTAAAATTGCGATTGCGTAGTTCCGAGCAACAACTTGATTTAATATTGAAGTCTATGGTTTATAAATAAATTGGTGATAAGAGAATCTTCATTACATACAGTGGATGGCGAAATTAACCTTAGCTCATGAACATTTAAATAATATGTGTAAATATGAGTACATCTTCTATTTAAATGCCGCTTTTGAGACGTTGAGTATTGGATTGAGGTTCTAAGACTAAAATGAGGGCGATAAAATTACATTTAGATGTAATCTAGTAGACTGGTGCGGCCATTTGTGGTCATAGGTCAATTTGAGCACGGCGAAATTAACCTTAGTTTAATTTGGAAGCTTGAAGTTTTTATTTTTCACACCAATTTCCTTCGTTTTGCTCGGTAATAAAGCAACTAGTTTACATTTTTTTAATTTATGAGCAATAATAACATGATATTTTACATGTTTTAATATGCAAAATGCAGAATTAAAGCTGAGAAACGCATGGTGAAGAATTCACAAGACACTATGCTGTTTCTCAGCTTAAAATATGGTAGAACCCTCTAAATATCCCAAGATTACCAATTATTAACGTAAATTAGTTATTATTTTGAGTATTAGTGGTAAAACTGATAGGGATATTGCACGTATTTTCGACAAAAGCGAGCAAGCAATCGGCAGCAATAATCAAGCTGTATGAAAATGAAGGTCGTATTCATCATATTAAAGTTTGTGGCCGCAAGAAATCAACACCAAAACGAGTTAATAAACGTATACTGAATATCTCCTATACAAACCATTTGCAATCCGCCTAAAATATTGGCCAAAAACGAAAATCAGAATGTATACAACTCGATTCCGTGCATATCATTCGACGTAGCCTATAACATGTAGACAAATCTGGCCTTGTTTTCAACAAAATTCCGCACCTAAC
>NW_026457144.1:0-416 GCF_943734635.1 Anopheles cruzii | reverse complement strand
CACAAACCATTTGCAATCCGCCTAAAATATTGGCCAAAAACGAAAATCAGAATGTATACAACTCGATTCCGTGCATATCATTCGACGTAGCCTATAACATGTAGACAAATCTGGCATTCTTTTCTACAAAATTCCACACCTAACGATGGCCAATACGAAAAAAGAACAGTATTTTACTATCTGCATGCTTTGAAACCTCGTTTATTGTGAGAAAAGCTGTTTTGGAGTGATGAATCTTTGGTATGATTCGGCTCTCATTATAAGGAGTTGAAACTTTCTGCTATAAGGACCTGAATCATCAATTAGGAAACAAATTACAATGGTATTATGTTCCAGGGATACATTATTAATATGAAACTTACAAGTTGTTGACCTTTCCTGGTCATGCTGACTCGAACGCTGGTCAAAAATCGACG
>NW_026457143.1:0-2005 GCF_943734635.1 Anopheles cruzii | reverse complement strand
AAGGGACCAAAGAAAATGAGTCGGATGGTCCCATGAAAATTTGAACCGAAGGGAAAGCAGCGCTCTCTACTGTGTTCGAATTTTCCTTACTTCAATTCACAAGTTGCAAATATCCCTTTTTCGATGGAAAAACAGGCAACTCTCCTCTTTTGAAAATTTTGGTTCGGAGGATTTTGTTGTTTGGAAGAAAAGTAAATGGTCCTAAAAAATTATCCAACCACAATAACGCTCAATGGTTAGTTTTAGCCTTGTACGTCCGATAGTACACGAAAGAAAAGTTAATTTGAACCCATAATTCTATGAAAAGACATGTTCTACATATCCTGAAACCAACTCTTTCGATGAGCATAAGAAATATTAAATAAATTTAAGATTGAATGTTAGCACGTGAACGTGAACACGGAACATGGAATCGTATTTTGTGGAATTTATTAAAGATGCACCGGTTCATTGTTGGAAGCAGAAAAGAAACAAGCGATGCGTCAGTTTTGGTAACTTTTGCACAGAAAAACATTTTGTTTCCTACTCCATTTTACCATTTAAGCGAACGTTGAGCTTAATCGCACACGTTACCCTGCTTCAACGTAATTCGGACAAAAGATCAACCATTTCCTTTCCGCTAGAATAGAGACTGAAGTGGCGGCCTCGGTCGAAGCATTAATTGTTTTATACTCCCAATAAAACTTTACGGTCAAACTGGTCTCCATTTCGTCATCCGTTACGCCGGTAAGGTATGGATTGGAACATCAGGTTTTCCTGTAGGCCAGTTGTGGATCGTTTTACTATAGGATAGCTTTCTCGCATGAATCGGAACCAATATGCTTTAATGATGAAGTGTGGTTCGGTTTTTTAGGGTGATTGTTGTGCCGGATATGTTACCAACACAAATCCTCTCACATAGAACTCCTACGAAAAAGGTGAATAATGTGAATAGAAAAACATATTAAATCACGAAGTATACATCTTTATTCAAAAATGATGACAAAATGAAAGATTATAAATCGTAATGTTGGAACCGCGGCCAGTCAATTAGTTTGTGCCTATTTTCACTCACGTAGTACATGATGAGTACAATGACGAATGGACAGGCCTTAAGAAAGAGCATTGTACTCTGGCTCTGATCCCGGCGCATGATGAGTAACAGAAAAGTCACTGCGAGACAAAGTACCAAGGTGGACAATATGATCATACTCTTGGATCGATGTGTCACAGGAAACGCGATTCCTTTCCCCGGCGGTTCGCGGTATGTGCAAAGAAAAAGGTCGATGGCATCCTGACGAAATCCGTCCGTGAAGTTATTCTTAAAATAGCGTCTCATAGAGCTAACAGTATCGCTCACCAGTCCCACCGCTGTGCGTTTGCCATTCCGGGTGATGTCTGACTTCAGTGCCCTGGTTCCGGCATATTGCTGTGAGAGAACATTCGCATGGTCAGCCCACACTCGCCGGAAGTTGGATTCGAATATGGTGTCACCGTCGAAGAATTCAATGTCACCGCGGATCACCAGTAGCTTCGTTAGACTTCGTTGAAGGCTTCGTTTGGCCAGCATACTTTGTACCACGTTCGTTCGATCTAGGCAATCGATACAGTTCGTTCGGAAAACTCCACGCTGTACTGAGTGCACCTTAGTACACTGGTTACCGACAGTACAATGGAACTCTCCCAGTTCGCTCTGCTCATGGGCAATTCGGTCAAGCAGGACACTTAATCGATGGCACTCACGATTAAAATCGAATGCCTCATAACGAACGTCCAGTTTAGCCAGCCTTTTCACCGTCGCTTCGTAGGCGTTCTTCAGTACAGCCTCTGTCCCGTGATGCGCGATGAGGTTTAATATCGTAATTCGTCCATATCGATTGCGCTGATCGTCGAAGTGCTTCTCACAGGCAGTCACATGATCATAGTACGGTAACAGTCGCGGTACTGGACTGTAGCGCAGGTTTGGAGTTTGTTTCCAGAAAAGCGGAATACTGCCGCGGGTTTGCACGAATGACATACGCTGCGT
>NW_026457142.1:0-2005 GCF_943734635.1 Anopheles cruzii | reverse complement strand
AAGGGACCAAAGAAAATGAGTCGGATGGTCCCATGAAAATTTGAACCGAAGGGAAAGCAGCGCTCTCTACTGTGTTCGAATTTTCCTTACTTCAATTCACAAGTTGCAAATATCCCTTTTTCGATGGAAAAACAGGCAACTCTCCTCTTTTGAAAATTTTGGTTCGGAGGATTTTGTTGTTTGGAAGAAAAGTAAATGGTCCTAAAAAATTATCCAACCACAATAACGCTCAATGGTTAGTTTTAGCCTTGTACGTCCGATAGTACACGAAAGAAAAGTTAATTTGAACCCATAATTCTATGAAAAGACATGTTCTACATATCCTGAAACCAACTCTTTCGATGAGCATAAGAAATATTAAATAAATTTAAGATTGAATGTTAGCACGTGAACGTGAACACGGAACATGGAATCGTATTTTGTGGAATTTATTAAAGATGCACCGGTTCATTGTTGGAAGCAGAAAAGAAACAAGCGATGCGTCAGTTTTGGTAACTTTTGCACAGAAAAACATTTTGTTTCCTACTCCATTTTACCATTTAAGCGAACGTTGAGCTTAATCGCACACGTTACCCTGCTTCAACGTAATTCGGACAAAAGATCAACCATTTCCTTTCCGCTAGAATAGAGACTGAAGTGGCGGCCTCGGTCGAAGCATTAATTGTTTTATACTCCCAATAAAACTTTACGGTCAAACTGGTCTCCATTTCGTCATCCGTTACGCCGGTAAGGTATGGATTGGAACATCAGGTTTTCCTGTAGGCCAGTTGTGGATCGTTTTACTATAGGATAGCTTTCTCGCATGAATCGGAACCAATATGCTTTAATGATGAAGTGTGGTTCGGTTTTTTAGGGTGATTGTTGTGCCGGATATGTTACCAACACAAATCCTCTCACATAGAACTCCTACGAAAAAGGTGAATAATGTGAATAGAAAAACATATTAAATCACGAAGTATACATCTTTATTCAAAAATGATGACAAAATGAAAGATTATAAATCGTAATGTTGGAACCGCGGCCAGTCAATTAGTTTGTGCCTATTTTCACTCACGTAGTACATGATGAGTACAATGACGAATGGACAGGCCTTAAGAAAGAGCATTGTACTCTGGCTCTGATCCCGGCGCATGATGAGTAACAGAAAAGTCACTGCGAGACAAAGTACCAAGGTGGACAATATGATCATACTCTTGGATCGATGTGTCACAGGAAACGCGATTCCTTTCCCCGGCGGTTCGCGGTATGTGCAAAGAAAAAGGTCGATGGCATCCTGACGAAATCCGTCCGTGAAGTTATTCTTAAAATAGCGTCTCATAGAGCTAACAGTATCGCTCACCAGTCCCACCGCTGTGCGTTTGCCATTCCGGGTGATGTCTGACTTCAGTGCCCTGGTTCCGGCATATTGCTGTGAGAGAACATTCGCATGGTCAGCCCACACTCGCCGGAAGTTGGATTCGAATATGGTGTCACCGTCGAAGAATTCAATGTCACCGCGGATCACCAGTAGCTTCGTTAGACTTCGTTGAAGGCTTCGTTTGGCCAGCATACTTTGTACCACGTTCGTTCGATCTAGGCAATCGATACAGTTCGTTCGGAAAACTCCACGCTGTACTGAGTGCACCTTAGTACACTGGTTACCGACAGTACAATGGAACTCTCCCAGTTCGCTCTGCTCATGGGCAATTCGGTCAAGCAGGACACTTAATCGATGGCACTCACGATTAAAATCGAATGCCTCATAACGAACGTCCAGTTTAGCCAGCCTTTTCACCGTCGCTTCGTAGGCGTTCTTCAGTACAGCCTCTGTCCCGTGATGCGCGATGAGGTTTAATATCGTAATTCGTCCATATCGATTGCGCTGATCGTCGAAGTGCTTCTCACAGGCAGTCACATGATCATAGTACGGTAACAGTCGCGGTACTGGACTGTAGCGCAGGTTTGGAGTTTGTTTCCAGAAAAGCGGAATACTGCCGCGGGTTTGCACGAATGACATACGCTGCGT
>NW_026457141.1:0-2006 GCF_943734635.1 Anopheles cruzii | reverse complement strand
AGATCGCTCGATTTGTCGGGGAAAAAGTCGACACTTTTCCAATCATTCCAATCAACCTCGATAGGCCGCAGGACCATGCTGTAAGCTTCCAGTACACCGACGAACGTAGTTTCGGTGCTGTACAGACTTATGGGTCGCTCGTTCCCAGTTTCGTAGACGATGATGAGCACGTTGAGGATTTCTTGAAAATGAGTTTAAAATAGTGGACGTGATGCATGTACTTCGATTACCTCCGAAACGTACCACGAAACGCTTCATGTTGAACAATCATCTCCAGCATGTCCCGGCGATTCTCATAGGTTAGTAACAGAATCACACTTTTGTCCATTGATCGCTGACTGGCAATGTCGTGCACTGGAATGTACCGGTCCAGAAATTTCCCTATACCGGCCTCTTCCACTACGAATGCTTGGCATCCGCCTTCGATGGCAAGCCGAAAAGTGTCTCCCGAATGTAGAGCGTCTGCAGACAGCAGTATTCGTCCTACCTGCACATCGCTGAGGAAGTCGTTTCCGATGGAGCAAAAGCTGTAGTAATGCGCGAAGTACTTCAGGATAATAAACCGTAACAGTACACCAATCGAGGGAACAGAGCCGAGGTCCTCCGGCACGGTAAGGCTCGTGGTTAAACTCATCGTAGAGACCTTCGCACTGACCAGGAAAAAATTGTACTGGCACACATTTGGATCCTCCTCTGTTTGTTTTATATGATTTTGTTTGCACGATGATCTATTGTAGTTTCGCAAATGTGCATTTTTATTGCCATCATTATCCTTGTTGTCATCATTATCCTGCGAAAGGGTGGTCTAGCGCTGCATGAATATATGTATTGCGGATTTTTGCATCGACGCTACGCACAGAATCATCAATATTCAGGTCCGGTGTGTCGGTCGATAATTGAAGTGGCCGGAAAACGTAGCCATACTCGACGGATGCGCTACGAAAACCTGGCAGCAGTTTGCAGAGTTACTAATTTAGGTGAATAAGTGGGCGGTTGTGAATGTGGAAGCGCAGTTTTCACGATTTCCTGTTGAAGTATTCTTCTCCTTTGATTATTGTAATAAATCGGCGACCTTATCATTATTAATTTATGGTACCGTTGAGATGTTCTACGTTCCATAGGAAGACGTTGAGTGTTACACTAATCACTAATAACGTGTAATTTGCTTTCTCTAGAGCATTACCATGGAACAATTGCAAAAGACGGCTAAAACCTTCCGACAAGTATGTCAACCGAAGCATCAAATTACAGACGGTACTTTAGACGGATTTGTGCAGCGAAGTGCATGGCTCTAACCTTTAAGTGGTTATTTCTCCCCAATGCAGCTGTGGCCGACGACGTCAACAATGGAGTTTTCGCCGACACGAAACAATTTAAATGCTACGTTAGCTGCCTGCTCGACATCATGCAGGTTGCCCGCAGGGGCAAGGTGAACTACGAAAAGTCACTCCGGCAAATCGACACCATGCTTCCGGATGACTTAAAGTCTGACTTCCGGACCGGACTTGAGGCGTGCAAGAACGCTGGTAATTGTCCTTCGTCGCGCTTTATACAGCCTGGTGTTTCGATTCTGTGTTTTTTTTCCTTTCTCTCTCAGCAAAGGGCATCAAGGACCATTGTGAGGCTTCATACGTTCTGTTGCAATGCTTTTATAAAAATAACCCTAAGTTCATTTTCCCATAAAGTCTAATTACTGATCATTTAATAAAGATTTTTGTGTTATGTGAACCTTGGCGAAAATGACAACGGTTGAAGAATTCAAATTTAAAACCATTTTTAGAACACCCGGTTAATGCAGTTTGAGTTTAGTACAAATCGAAAGCCTGAACCATTAGGCATTACGTCACATGTCAGTGTCAGAGGATCGACTCGAAACGAAAATAGGTATTCGAAAGAAAACATAGGCTATTCTAATACATAATCCGCTTTGCAAATCAGCTTTGTTAGTGATGTTGGCCGTCGGGAGAAAAGCTGTACAAGCCAGCGGGTTCTACGCACCGCTGTTT
>NW_026457140.1:0-2009 GCF_943734635.1 Anopheles cruzii | reverse complement strand
TGCATAGTTCAAACAGTCTAGACATAATAAATGCAAATCATGTAAAACCCAAAATTTGATTTGTCTCAGTTTTCGCTCCCCTCGTTGATAAAGCAGTCGGTAATCGGAAGAAGAATCACTTATCATGGCAGGAGAAACAGAAAGGAGAAGATTTCGATGGCATCTATTAAAATGCTGCTGGATTTGAAGATTTTCCTCCAGGTGGACACACAAACAAATCTGACGGTTTTCCAACAAGTGACCGTGGGAAAAGCTATCATTTTCTAGGTTTACGCCACATACTTGTAACGATTGTCGCTCCGAATTGTTTATAATCATCGCATTGTTTAAATTTAAAGGGCATATCCGCGCATCTTTAGCATCCCTTCATTCAGCGCTTCCAATGCTTTCTTATGAGCCACAGCACAATCAACCTATAAAATAATTTTGCATGTGTGGCCATTCTCAAGCCATTCTGCTTCTTTGATTACATGTCGGATACTCAGTGCTATTCGAATCTAATGGAAATTTCAGTGCTGTTCCCGACAGCCAGATGCATCTCAGAAATAGAATCCTTCTCTTTGATTCAAAACGCTTCGCGAATTTTTTGGTCGAAAAACACACACGCAAACAAAATCATCATCATCATCATCATATGCTACTTACGGTAAAACACGTACGATTCGCAGAGTGTAAGTGGAGCAGCCAAACAAGTATTCAATATACAACACATCGATAGAGAGTCTATTTTTATTCTTTTATCCGGCTCCTACCAAACGGTCCTGACCATTTTTCTTTAAAAAAGTTTCATGGAAGCATTTTTTAAATTTGTAAAATTAGTTAGATGTTATACTTTGAGAAACATAATTTACATAATTGTTATTTGTTTGATTTATTGCCTTGTTAAGGTACGATTCAAATTCAGATGTTTTCCCAGCTAACTTAACTTCAACACAATCGGGTGCGAAAACTAATGACGTGTAAAAAATAATAAATTTTTAATCATACACCGTTAAGTAACATTTTGAATTTAAAAGAGTTTCAGTTACCATTTCAACTATTCTTACTGTATGCCACTGATAAACTTTAGAAATGTTCTTTGCTTTGATCTGACCATAAATGAATATCTGTCCACTCGCAACTTTTATTATTATTTTGCATAGCACCTAAAAGTTCTGATTATGTTTCATTGAGTGTAAATAATTTGGAACTATTTTGGGTTTATCGAAATATTGAACATGCATTACAACAAGACTACTTTTACTCGTTTATAAAAAAAATAACAACCTTTTTGTAACACACAACTAAAGTGTTCATAATTTCCTGACTTTTATATAAAAATTTCAATATAAATGGAAAAACTGTTATTGTTGTCCAGCGTCTATACTCGTTCGTTGTATCATTCACATAAAAATTGTGATTCCCTAAACAAAGTGTCAGAAATTCTAATGAATTTTAACCTTGAGATATGTTTTCTGGAACCAATTAACCTTTTCCAACCATCTGCAATTCAACCCGCTCTTAATGTTTGTCACGATCGGTCATTGAGCAAGTCCAGACTCTCGAGTCCATTTCTTCGATGGCTCAATGAAACCAGTTTTAACAAGAATTTCCGAATGGTTTGTGGTAGTGTCCAGTGCGAACAATCCCTAGCCTAAAATCCGTGTATTAAAAAACACGCCCATGCAAGAAAGTAGATCTTTAGAATCAAGGACAACAGGACGCTTGTTCCAGTTGTAGCTGCAATAAGTGTTGTTGGTATATAAGCCACGCCAAACATTCCCAAAAATCATTCGCAATCTTTCCGCTCACCTGTTAACAATCCGATTCAGGAGCACCTTCTGAAGTAGTCAGAGTAGAGCAAGTTATTCAAAGAACCATTACTAGCAATCGGTGCAATGGCGTTTAAGGTAACTATATTCTAGACATCGAAATATCGAGTTCTACTCACCCATGCATTTGGATTCCTTTCGGAACTCATACAATAGTTCGTCGCATTTGCAACATTGATCGCTGCCGCCAGCGCAGGG
>NW_026457139.1:0-2011 GCF_943734635.1 Anopheles cruzii | reverse complement strand
ACGATCGAGCTGTCTAGTTGCGCCGAGAAAATAGTCACAAGTCGGAGGCAAATGCCGGACGGATTCCGAGACGATCAGTTCTGTGCGGCCGGTGGTGATATGGACACCTGCGAGGGTGACTCCGGTGGACCGATCGGTGTGAAACGGTTAACTGTAGGAGGCTTTGTAGTTCCTCTGGTGGTCGGTATTGTATCGTTCGGTACACCGTGTACCGCAGGATCGACAGGAGTCTACACCAAGATTAGTTCTTACATCGATTGGATCGAACGAGAGGTGAACCAAACTCTGTCCTATGGAGGTAAGACGTAGTACCAAACAGCATTAGAATCAGCTGTCCAAGCTCTTATATTCCGTTACTTTCAGAGTGTTCGAAAGGTTTGAGCTGTTTGCGACCTAAAAAATCAACCACCGTTGATTTTGCAACTCACAACCCCCTTCAGCGATTTGGTTTAATCTGGGACGACACTGCCCCGTCGCTGTACGAATGTGGAGCTACGCTGATTGACTACCAGTATCTGATAACGTCCGCATCCTGTGTCACAACTAACCGCGGCGATCCATCATATGTCTCTTATGATGGCAAAGAACGTATCGCCGTGCAGGATGTTTATGTGTCCCCGAAATATGTTCAAGGACGTCCAGAAAACGACGTCGCCCTCGTGAAGATCGCAAAGTTCACCAATCCAAAAGTACATCGCCCGTCCTGCCTTTGGAACCGTCGTACTGATGGCGAATGGGGCACGTATCCTGTGGTTAGCGCATACGGACTATCGGAACAGTTCCTGCCATCGTTCTCCCCTGAGTTGGTGAACAGAACCATCTCGATTGTTCCTATGGACAAAAAAGATTGCCAAGCCGATGGACTCCGCGGTAGTGATTTGATTCGCTGCCACAATGAAGTTAAGTTGGTGCCGCGACTTTGTTCGGTGAGTAACGGTTGTAATGGTTGTAACGGTCTTGTGCCTTTTCTTAAGTGTTTCGTTTTGCTTTTCTAGTTGGACTATGGAGCCCCGGTGACCAATGTTAAATATGAAGAAGAAGATCCCAATTACATCTACGGCGTGGTATCATCGCTCAGTAAGGATTGTGGATCAAGCTTAGTTATGACGGACGTTACGCCGCACATCGATTGGATTGAATCTATCATCATTCGGCGACGACACGAAATGCTCATATTTTCAGACTAGACGAAACATTCAACGAATAAACAAGAAAACGAACATATCAGACATATAATTTTTTTTTTATATCAGACATTTAGTCGTTCCATAGATTTGTTTCTCCCTGGTGCCCCGTAACATGACAGTTTGATTAGCCTACTAAGTGCTGTGCAATGATTACAAACGCATATTTTTTTCATTTCGGATTGAATTAGGTTACCTTGAGTCACCACAGATAGTCACCGTTTTGCTGATTCACCACACAGTCACGATGCTGTCACTAAACCATGCCCAATATCCAGTTTGATATAAACAAACAAAACGATGTCTATCGAAAATCCGGTTACGACGGACGATACAATACTGATTTTAGTATGGTCGCGATTAGAAGGAGAAGCAGACGTTAACCGGTGCACAGACAGTTGTGATGTGTGATTATTGTTAAAACGAACATACTAGGTGAGCTACCACTCGAAACAAATAGATATTCTTTTCAAGCTATTTCTGCGAGTTTTTTCTTTCCGTTCGAAGATAGAATTGACGACTGTTTTAACGATTGTCCAAGGCAGATCGAATTCCTCCGAAGGTCATTCGTGACCAACACATACAGATGTCGGGGATTTTCTAGCAAGTTATTTTGCACGTCTTAAGCCTCTCCTGAAGTGTTCTTTCAATCTTCTTACGCAGGGAAGAGCTTTGGGTTCATTATACCAGCAAAACCAGTTATTTATAACCAGTCTTTTCTAAACCGTTACGCCAACAGCAGAATCGCGGCATCAAGAACGGTGTCGAAGGCTCATAAAGATCAGTCAGTTTGCTTTGGTCCATTCGTTAGCATCATGAGATCTCTG
>NW_026457138.1:0-2011 GCF_943734635.1 Anopheles cruzii | reverse complement strand
ACTTGTCATAAGGTTTGTGTAAAAGAAATAATGGAAAGAATGAAAAAGGAAAGAATACCAGTGAGTTTCTAAAGTACATTTAATATAAGAGACAACAGAGTCGAAAATGGTTCAAAGTCCCTCCATTGCGTCTATTGTGACCTGGTTGCCAGTTATTATAAACACGTAACTGATTTGTTGGAACTTTGGTATTTCTTGAGGATACGAGTCCTAAACTGATGACCACGTGTAGTCTCGTGGTATTCTCCGTATCGTCTCCTCGTGGCTTTGCACGTGTCACTGACAGACCGTCTGTCAATCCCACCGCTGCAGCGGTTCGCCTTCAGTTCGCCTTCGCTGCGCCGTTACGTATTCTGCTAGAGCATCAGCCTCTTTCGTGGATTAGGTGCTCTCGTTGATCTTCTGGTCGTTGGCTGGTACTTCCTTCGTCTCTTGGTATTTGCTTGGTATGCTCTCTCAGACCTGATAGTGAAATTGATGCAACTTCTGGCTTCTAATGGTCTTTCAAGAGTTTGTTGATCGACGTAAAAGTTTTTGACATATTGTTTTTAGTGGATTCTCGTAATGCTTCAGTTGACGGCGACTTGTTCTGAATCATTGGCTAAGCAGATAGACTGTAATTGAGTTCAATATTGCCTCCAACTTCACGTAACAGTTCTATGTGACGCTTCCAGATGCGGTTATTATTTAAAAGGACACGACAATGTATCTATCCAAGCTTCTCCAAGATTCATCCAAATTTCTACTTCTTTTACTCCAGATGGGCAGAAACTCTTCCTCCCACTGGAATAGATCAGATAAATGATCTGATCTAATAAAATGATGTAATCAGCCTATACAACATCCAGCAAAATATTTAACCAATATACTTGTTATGACTTGGTTTATGTGGAACAAATTCATCGTGTTGTTGAGCGAGGAGAAGGTCCCCAAAAAACTCAACATTTTTCTCAAAGCTAAAAACAATCTCAAGGACATTCCATTCTATGCATAAACAATCTGTGTCGTGTGAGTTCTTCTTCTTCTTCTTCTTCTTTTGGCGCTACAACCGCTGAGCAGTCTTGGCCTGGCACCAGAGACAATGTTAATCTCTGATGCTCTTTCTGTAACATTTAATTTTTTTACGGACGGGATTGTTAGTCCCGCGCCAACACCCTGTCACGCCGGTATCGGGATTCGAACCACGGCCAGCTGCGCTGACAGCGAAGAGCGTTACCGACTGCTCTATCAGCGGGGCGGGTCGTGTGAGTTCATTTGAACAATTTTGCACAATATTTTTCATATAATCCTAATATGTCAATACAAATGTGCGAAATACTATAAAACTACAAATTTAATTTCAAGGATTCTTGTTGTATTACTGAAGAACACACCATTTTGTTGATATTTCTTACCAAATTACGAAAATGTTTACCAATTGTTGAGCAAATACCAATTGTCGTTTACGAAAATGCAACGTCAATATAAGACTAATTCTACCCGGGACGAAATTCAGTACAGATTAAGTATTTCGAATAATATTTGGACAAATAAGAAACATTTTAATTGTATTAAAATGTTATTTAGATTTAGATTAGTCACCGGGATACATGATTAAAGAATGTCGAGTTCTTTGTCAAAATCTCAAACTATGGCGAGGTCTATTATCGCGACGTACAACTGTGTTCACAACTAAACGACCCATTGTCCGAATTTCCAAATAATCTGTCTAACATACTGCTATACTGCCAACCGACCGTTTCCCTTTGAGTCTCTTTGTTAGATGCCATGTAATAAAGAAATCATTAACTCAACAAATTTCTATTAGTTAGGAGTTTTTGTTATAGATGCAACATCTACAAGCTGCACCTACGCCGATTTCACGGACATTTTCTGTTTTTGATGCACAAGTAATCGCGGTATCGTTGATCAAGCTGAACAAACAATCAAAAGTTCAGAAACTGTCTCCCATTTCCGGGACGTGCTCCATAGTATATAAGAACTAGTCATTTGGTCTACAGCATTAAAGTAC
>NW_026457137.1:0-2014 GCF_943734635.1 Anopheles cruzii | reverse complement strand
TGTTGTTTTATAAGCTATCCTACGGACTTATTGAGCGATGTGTTACGGTGGTGCGTACGGGTTGCCAAGTATTCGTGACCGATGCGGTGCGGTGCAGTGCAAGTGCTCGCTGAGCGTTGAGTGTTTAGAGGGTTGTAATGAAGACGTGTTTCTGGTCGTGCCCTTTCCCTGTCCGATGATGAGGCCAATCATCGACAATCGAGTTGGTGTGCTGCTGGTGCGCTGTTTTACCTGTCCCCCGGGGCATTCACAGAATGTATTTAAATCTGATTGAGTACTAAAATAGGCGGAAAATAGTAACAGAATCAATCAATCGCTACTTCAGGCGTTGCCCGCCAAAAGACGCAAATTTTAGCATCGAACGCGCCTCTAATGATGTCCTCAGGGTATGGCTGGCACGGGATAATGTCCTAAAATTCCGTGCCGGAGACCGTTCGGGCGCGGTTGTTCTCTTGTTTTCGCCCATTTTACGATGCCCAGGAACCTCCTGGAGCGGCGAAGCATGCGCACGATCGGCAAGTTGGACTCGCGGGCGGTAACTTAAAAACTCTCCACAAACAATGCAACCCTGAAAGTGTGTGTCCGTGACGTGATTGAATCGATCATTTTTCGCTGACGGCGGCCAGCGTGACGGCGGAACGGATTGTGCAATCGTGCGGCGAATGCTGATCGGTTTGTTTGTTGGACAGAACACGGAGAGCAGACCCGTCTGCCGGGCGGCCGGCCGACCTTTACGCAAAACAGGGGCGCGTTCAGCAGGAAAATCCTTTAATTAACGCTAATGAATTCTCAAGAACTTTAGAAGGGCCGTCCGGCCGTCTGCCCGTCCCCCGGTAACTAGGCACCGCGCGCGGGGAGCGAACAAACAAATTGCTTTTTAATGTTTTCTTTTTGGAGGGTCCTAGTTTTTGTGCCACGACGACCGCGCCCCGGTTTGTCGTGGGCTGATGGAAATGTGACAGAGGTCGCTTAATGTTGTTGAAACAATTGCCCAAAAATGGAAAGGCTTTCGGATTCGGGGGTCGGTCCGGTTCAACGAATGCTCCGGTCAAACAGTGCCCATGGCCCGGGGTAGAAGCGTAGCGAATCTTGAAGCGGAATCTCTGAATACATCACGCCGTCTCTCGTTACGCACTTGGCCTCCATTCGTTCGCTGGACTATCGCTTCGTTTTTGCGTGGTATCGTGCGACTGAATGCACCCGCTTTGACTGTGGAGCTGGAGTACGGCTGCATCATTAATTCGTTAAGCTGTTGGGTAATTATTTTAATTAGATGCCCGACCGTAACGCCGACGATACGGATCTGCTGCAACGTGCAACGGCCTTCCGGGCGATCGATAGTGCCCGAACGATCAGAAGAAACGAAACGAACGATTTAGGTCTAAACGAACTGCTGGAGAACTTGCCGGGAAGTGTAGGAAATTGTAGGAGAGCAGCCATTGAATTGCCATGTTTTATTTTCACCCATTCAAGTGTAATGCTTTTTAAGTCACTTGGTTTTTTATGAGCTGCTGGAGGTTTAAAGACCATAACTAAACGTTAAGAAGCAGCTCCTGGGCGTCCTGGACAGCATTCAAATCGCTCCAATCCGTAAATGGGTGAGCTCTGCCGGACGGGCCACGGGCGAAGGCCGCCACTAGTTGCTGGCAAAAGGACACGGCGTAAACACTCGTCCCGGGACACCGCATCGTTACGAAAGGATAATTATCTTGGTTCGTGCGGACGTCAGGACCGTCCTCCGGCTTGGTGCTTTTGTGCGTGGTCGGGTCGGGTCGCTGCTGCCCGAAGTCTCTGTGGGACGGTCGACCGGAAGTGATCCAATCCAGTGGTGCGTTCGATACTTTGATTGCCACTTTACGAAAGCATTTAATTGAGTTTGTTGCCGGGTTGCCGGCCAGCCGACCGGTGCCAGCAGCGGTGACTCAACGCACACTCTAACTAATCTCCTAGGCACAAACCTTCCTCCCCGCCTGGGAATGACTCCCGAGCCACCCGGCCAGGCATTTACATTGGC
>NW_026457136.1:0-2014 GCF_943734635.1 Anopheles cruzii | reverse complement strand
AGCGAAACGCCGGACCAGACGGACTAATTTTGAGTCGCTTCTTTCGGATCGCTTCTTTCGTGATCGATAATAAAGGACTTCAAGATACGGAACGGTCGCGGTGTTTGACTATTACCAACACTCAAAATTATATCCGAGAGTGTTTGCTAACACTGCAAAATTATTTCCGAGAGTGTTAGCAACACTCAAAGGTGAAACAAATCAAACCCCGGCAAGGGGAAACCAACAAAATCCCGGTAAGGGAAAACCATAGTGCGTTCGTCGTGCGTGAAAGTGAGTGAGCGAGCTCAACGCGGTGCAGCATCCAGTGGCAGGATGACGCCAACGCAAACCAGCACGGGAGCGATGGCGACGCGATGCGTCCCCGGCTACCGGGAAGCAATGGCCCCTACGACAGGGTCAGCGGCCGCGAGAGCGGCGCGCGCCGAAACGTTGACGCGCACGATGACGATGATGATGGAGATGAAGGACGAGATGAGAAAAGAGTTATCAGAAATGAAGAAGCGCGTCTTCGAAGAAAAGATGCGCGTAATTAGGACGAGTGAGTGGGTGGCCGAAGCAAGCCGATCGCACCGTAGGCACGATCGAGCGGAGCAGCGTAGCGACAGATACACCGACGCAAAAAGTTATCAGGACAAATGTGGCGGACGGTACCGAACCGACTACAGCGTGCGAAGGGAAGCACCACGAGTGAGCCAGCTGAGTGCGTACGATAAATGGGAAGAAGAGAGGCAGTTCCTCAAATACTACCTCGAACCTAAGTACGATATAATCGCAGCAATGGATGAGCGGAAAGGACGCCAAACGGGCAATGTGAAGCCGATCGCAGGTCCAAGCCGTCGGCAGTCTGCGACCGTTACGCAACGCCGTGCCAGTGACCCCTACGCCGTGCAAGTGGACGACATTCGCCCAATGGCGGTCGCCAGCCGAACGGTGGCAATTTTACCTCCGACCAAAATGGCCAACAGGAATCGCTTCACGACCACAAGTAAGCCCTCCACGCACAGCCAAACAGGCCTCGCCGAGTGTGGAGCAACGGTACCCGGAGCAGTGTACGGAATGCGAGCACCAACGAGACCTTCAAAACCGATCGGAATTGATCGTAGTGGTACGGTTCGGGACAATTTCGTGCGTGTGATAGAAGGACCGCTACCTGCGTTGGAAGAGAAGAACACTGTCGCGCTAAGGGACGAGAGTGCAACGACCACCAAGCGATGCGAGGTGAATGGATGTGTTAGTTCCCTGCCGCCAACGAAGCCATTCGGCCGCAAGAGCGGCGGCATCACAGTGTTTAATGGAGACGACAAACCAACGACGCTCGGTGTGCCGGCGAAGAATAGCAGCCTAAATACGAGCCGCACGAGACTCAACGGCAGCTTACGGGGAAAGGAGGCAAGGAAGCCAGACTTGTCAGAGGAGCAATCAGCCGATCGTGCCGCGGCTGCAGTCGATATGGGAAAATCAGTCGCAGCAGCACCAGTAGCAGCAGTTGCCATGGAAGTGGATGACGCGGAGCACAGGACGTCGCAAGCCGACCAGATGAAACGGCCCGACGTGAAGGTGCTGAACAATGCGGCCCACAAGCAACGGCACGCGGAGAACGGTGCTGCCGAGCAGGAACCACCACCGATAGACACCATCGAAGTGGATCGTTTGATCGTCGATCGTATCGGTGAGGTGCGGTGCGGGACCGTGCATGTCGCCGAAAGTTTGCTGCTCACCGATGACAACCCGACGCGCAGTAAGGAGCTTTCGGTGACGGCCAGACCCATGGTTGTCGGAGGCCACGTGTTCGTGAACAACGCGCTGCTACCGAGCGGCGATCAAGCGTCTAGTGCGCGCAATCTGCTGGTGCAGGATTCGCGCGTGAGTCGGGATCGAGGTAAATCTCCCGACGATGCTGACCGCCACGGCAACAACGGTAAGGAGCGTTCGGTGACGGCCAGACCCATGGTTGTCGGAGGCCACGTGTTCGTGAACAACGCGCTGCTACCGAGCGGCGATCAAGCGTCTA
>NW_026457135.1:1903-2105 GCF_943734635.1 Anopheles cruzii | reverse complement strand
TTACGGATCATTAGTTCATTAGTTCATTTCGGAGCGCTTCGTGAGTGACCCTCGTGGCTCCTGTTCTCTCGCTCTATCGCGCGGTCCTTCGGGATCACTTTCTATCTTAGTATCTAACACGCGTTTTGCCGGTCGTGTTCGGGCGCGTTGCACACAGAGAAAAACTGACCGAAAAAACGTCACTCACTTTTTTCTTTTATGC
>NW_026457135.1:0-1803 GCF_943734635.1 Anopheles cruzii | reverse complement strand
CGATGGCGGCCGTATAATGTCGTTTGGCGAAAGCCACGCGGTTTTTTCCACTTGCCGCGTTTTGCCGGTCGTGTTCGGGCGCGTCGCACAAAGAAAAAAAAACGGTTTTTTTTCGGGTGGCGAAACGCGATGGAGTTCTGTCTGTCGATTTGCGCGAACTTTTTCTAACAGGGGTCACCAGTTTGGGGGTTAAGTTCGTTTGGTGTAACACCTACTTTATTAAGTCGTATCACAAAATTATCACGATTTGTCGCTTACTTGACGCTGAGAGAAAAGAGACTGAGCGGCCGCGTGCACGCTCTTTTATCTACCCTGAATGCTGTCAGTGCCGGCCGCGTGCCGGCACCCAAACATTCGCGCACCTGCCCAGACAGCCGCGCCTGAGCAGGGTTGACTCAACCCTATGCGCAGGCACAGGGTTGAGTCGGGTCGCTACACTTTCTTCAAGAACGCTTCATCCTCGTTCTCGCTTCTCTGATCCGTTTCAGCTTCGGGGTTCGTTCGTGCTCTTTTTCTTCTTCTTACTAATTCTCTTGCTAGTCTCTTCCTCCACCGCCTTTACAGCTTCAACTTCCATCTCGGAATCGCTGAATTCCGGGGGAGATGGCGAACTAATGGTTCGCTTTTTTTGAGGCAACTTTGGGGCAAACACCCTCTGCTCGGAGGAGGACGCTTCGCGGTCGGTTTGACTGCAGATTTATTGCTTTTTCGATTGGGGCCGTATCCACACTTGTTGAATTTCACACTTTTCCAGCCGGAAAACAATCAATTTCACACTTCCTGAGCACTCCAGGAACACTTATATCGTTGCTGGTTTCTTCAGAGAAGCACTTTTCAGCACTTTTTTCTACACTTATTTTGCTTGTACTGGAGTTTGACGTTTACGCGTCCGCTCGGTTCAAGCGTCACTCTGCTACTGCAACTGACCACCCTCCGCGGTTTGGCAGCTTTCTCCATTAGGCTTTTAGCGGGACGGGGTTATCGGCTACCTGCCCCATCCGACTAAACACGTTTTCTTTAGGGGTCACCAGTGTGGGCGCTTGTGGGGGTCTTGGTTACCACCTCAGCGAGACGGTTCGCTACCCCCTGTCAAGCACACCAAACACAAAACTTATTAATTCTCAAATGTACAATTTATTACACTAAGCTCTTTACAAACTAGGGGGGCTACGGCCCTCGCGACGATTACACATTTACATTGGGGCTTCGGCCCTCGCGCACGGTCACACGTTAAAAAACTCTGGGCATCGGCCCTCGCGTACAAACACACGTTAAAGCGTCTGGGGCATCGGCCCTCGCGTACAAACACACGTTAAAGCCTCTGGGCATCGGCCCTTGCGCGCGGGTGCGGTCGCGCTGATCGGACAGCGGACCCGACGGCGTCCTCCCTCGTAGCGCTCGGTTGAGCGGAAAAGCAGGCCCGTGGCCGCAGAAAAAAAGGCGTCCGTCCTCGGTGACGGGCCTATGAAAAAAAGGCTCGGGCCAGTGGCCCGGTGGCGCGTCCGTCCTCCGCGGCAGTCGGATGTAAAAAGGGGTCGATCGGGCCCGTGGCCCCGGGACGCGTCCGTCCTCCTCGACGGTCAGATGGCAAAAGGGTCGATCGTTGTGAGCCGGCCAACCTCGTGGTCGTCTGGCGGCGCGTTCGCCCTGACAGTTCTTGTCAAAGTTCTGTCAGGGTTGGGCTGCTGGCGACTGCTCGACTCCGCCGCAACCAGGGTTGAGCCAAGTGGCTGCGGTCTTCGAGCACCGTCGCCACAGGCTCAATGAAACACTTTATTCTTTGAGTCACATTTTATTTTTATT
>NW_026457134.1:0-2016 GCF_943734635.1 Anopheles cruzii | reverse complement strand
CACCAGGAGAATGGCTCTCCATCTAACCAAGCGGATTCTGATTCGCAGCACAAAAGTACGACATGCGATGGCTATTATCCTGACAATTCAATTGAAACGGAAGAACAATCGTTGGAAGATCTTTTGAAATGTGAACCTGCTGAGGAACAACAACAGCAGATGCAGCCATCGACTATAGATCATGAAAGTCTGCATGGTACTATCAAAGCGGAACCAGTGAGTTTCAACTCTTGTATTGAAGGAGAAACATTCGCAACAAACTCAAATACTGGAAAGGAACACGACTTAAGTGACAAGGATTCGAGCGTTCAAGGAAAATCAGGATCTACCGATAATCAATTTGTCGCTGCGGGTGAGTATCAAAAACCATTACCATCGAATTCTCAAAAGTCGACCAAGCAAGACACAAATGTTAGTAGTAATTTGCACCACAAACAAAGCACCTATGCGCCCATTGTCCCTCTCAATTTGTAAGATTAGCCTATCTACGGGATCATATTCGCAATCACACAGGTGAGAAGCCTTTTAAACGTGAAGTGTGAAAGAAGCACCGAAAAAACCTGCGTTGGGCCTGCGTATCGCAGGAAAAAAAGATTACTTTATTTGTCCTCGGTTGTTCGGTTGCGGAAGACCCCGTCATCGCCCGACGTTAGTTCCATGTTCAGTTCCATCGCCCATGGGCTAATCTGGTTGCAGTTCGTTGTCCGCTGGCACAGATTTTGTATAATTCGCGTGATCGTCACACACGATTGCAGTCCCGGGACCATTTCGCATGATGTAGGACAGCAGGCGCCTGCAGGCAGGGCTCGCGTGGCAGAAGATTTTCGTCTTGACCGACATGCTGACCAGCGATGCCTCGATGATAGTGAGAAGCTCTTCCGTCAGTCGCCAGATTCCCATCCAGTTAACGGACAGCTTGGCGGTTGTCTCCAGTTTGTCTTTCCCAGAACCGTTCGGTACGGTTCGGTGCCGATGTTGTCGGTATCGGCTTCCACCAATTTTCGCTTAATATAAGGTTGGCTAAAAAGTCACGGACGTTTTAAGCGTGAATTTCGAAACTTTATTGCCACCATCGTCTGCCGGGTATACGGTTTCCGGGATCCGTATGCTCTCCCGATCGCAGGCACTGATTTTCGAGAAGTGCACCGGACGCTGGTGATCGTGGGCTTCTTATGACATACGTTACTCTTGCCGTCGAAGTCTGTTTACTCGTGACGGCGACTTTCGTAGACGTGCCAATTATTGGCGCATAACTTAGATGCTGCTGCTGTGAGGTGCTGGCTACTATGGCCAATCGTTGCCCCTTCTGCTTGGCTGGCTGCACTTCGAAATACTGGAGAGTGCTCTTACAGGAATGTAGATGCGTCAGAGGTTCCCATATGTTCTAATCGTTAAACTTGATCACCGAGCTGAAGCGCTTGGCCAAACTCTTCTCCACTTTGGTGCATTGGTGCATTGGTGTGATTGCGTCGTACATGCTGCGTTGGTGTGGTGTGTGGTGACTTTCTTTTCTTTTCAACATTATTTGACTGTGACTGTGACTTCAATAAACTTACTTGGATTATTTCTATCAGGATCAAACATGATGGAACAAGATGTCGCGAAAAGGATTCAGAACGAGCTCGCAGTGATGCAGGAGACAATAAGCATCATTCTCAAGACACTATTAAAGGTGGAAGCAAAAGTGGAGGTAATTTCAATGAATCACCAAAGCGTGTTTAGTCCAATTGATACGGTTGAACAATTGGATGAATTTGAAAAGCATGCCAGTAATGAAAAATTTATCACACAGTTTAAGTTTAAAATCGAACAATACAAACCGCTCACCCAAGAAAAGGGAAGAAATGTGTGTTTCCAAATAGTCGACCATATTTTTACGAGGGAATTACTTACAAAATTTTCATGGTCCGGCAACGCTAACCGTGAAAATGAAAAGAAAATAGCATTTAGAAAGTATAGAAAGACGATAAACCTATTCTTCGGTTGTGTTTGGCAGTACGACCATTCCTTTACAAT
>NW_026457133.1:0-2020 GCF_943734635.1 Anopheles cruzii | reverse complement strand
ATACCGCTGCTAACAGTATCCTTGCGGGACCGAACTCGACCGGGTTTTTATGCCCCCGGCCCCCGATGGTGGCGGCCAGGGGGGGCAACTTGTCAGATGCATAATGATGCCCCGCCCGCCGAGATATACCGAGCCCGGTTGCCGCTTTTTTCCGCCCGGTTCACGTTCCGTTCCGTGTTCCGGGACGACGGGATGCCCGGAACGGATTATGGTCCTGCCCGCCGGCCAGCTAAACCAGGCGGCTGACCGGAAGGATCCGGAAGTCGTAAATTGATATTCATTCCTCGAAACAACGGTACAAATAACTCATCGTGGACCACGCCGTGGCGCACGGAAAAAGATGTTTTGTGCCGGCCGCGAAGCAATGGTTATCACTGGTGGCCAAATAGCAGAGAAGTCGGCTACCGTCTGTTCCGACGATCACGTACGGGAAGCGGATCAATTGCACCTCCACAAGACCGCTATTACCGGGAAACGAAACGTTTCAATCTGCGAGATTGTTTGCGAGTGCTGCTCCTGCTGGAAGGATGTACCTATATGGGAATGCATAACAATAGGGCCACGGCACAGCACTATAATAGGCACTTACGAGTTACGGGCCATTATATCGGATACACGGGTTGGCGAATGCATAGTTTGCGCGGGCAAAATCGATTGTTAATTTTTCTACGGCATTAAGAACACGCTCCCGAAAGGCGGCGCATTTTCAACCACTGCCTCGGTGAAGATTTGTTGCCGCAGGTCATAGGCGACGGCGGCCCCGGCTCCCTCAAGCACCCCACACACCATGCACCATGTCGAACATTCCGGAAGCCGCTTAGCAAATGTCACGTTTGGGGAATGGCGGAAAAACCGAACAATCCCTACGGCGAAACACCATCACACCGGTCCACGCCGTTCGTGGTGACGATGTTCATGGAACCAGGTTTTGCGCCATCTCGGTTCCGCGCTCTGCGTAGTGCATTGTGCGGGGTCTTAAAATGGACGCCGAGGATGCAGCTTTCCGCCCTTCGCCTCTGCCAAATGGTGTGTTCCGTTGCCCGAAGATGGTCGTGGCGTGGCGGACCGAGATTTAACCCGGTGCCATGTGCAGCACCCGACGCACGTTGGGTTGCATCTTTTCGGTGCTATGCATTTATGGAAATCAATACATCCGCCGCCAGCGTCGTCGTCGTCGTCGTCACCGGATGCATCGGAATGCCGTCAGCGCACGGGAATGCAAAAATGCACGCTGCCGCCTGTGGTTGGTATTTTTGCATGAATCTTGCCATCCTTGCGTCACCCCGAAAGGCATTGGTGGGGGGGCCTTTCGTGGTGTGATGTCGAGAACGGTACGGCACTGTGTACGGTTCGCGGGAGGCCAATCATAAGGTAAGCAGCTTACCACCACCGGCAGGCGGTTGGATGGGAAAACACTCCCAAATAGGACGAAAGTGCTGTGCTACTCACGACAAGAAGCTGTCAAATAATGTAGTGAATTACGAAGGAAAGCATTAAGAAGGAGAAAAATTGAAACATTCAGACAATCAACTAGTGCAACAATTCAATACAGCTTGGCAAAGTTATCCTGAGCAGCTGCAAACGGGTACATTCGATGTCCGCTTTTTGAATGTTATTGGAACTCGAATCATCCAACCATTTATGGGTAGTTTACAGATACAGTTTAACCCTATAGATGATAATAACAGAGATAAGTCTAGTCGTCATTGAAAAAAAAAACAATTATGAGTCATATATGTTACCTTGGATTGTCATTAACTTAGCTGAGGTTTCTACATCTTAGATTTGACATTGCAACCTGCCGTGATGCGTTTATACGTACCAATCAAATTCTAAATTATTGTATATAACTTATGCAAGTGTTTCTTGAAAGAAATTCATTGTTCACAAAGACACTTGATATCAGATTTCCATCAGATGAGCATAATCGTGTATATTTCGATTTTTTTGGATAATAACAGTGACCTACATTTTGACACCTTCTCACAGCTGCCATCGTGCAGTTGTGACCTATCTCTGC
>NW_026457132.1:0-2020 GCF_943734635.1 Anopheles cruzii | reverse complement strand
GGCAACCGGGTTTGTTGTCCGCTCGCTAAGCTTCTTCCTTTCCTCTCGGTGTGCGTGTGTGCGCGGCCGGGAGTCCTCGATGCTCCCGATGTTTTCGTTTTTCCTTCCCGGATATCATCATCCGTGGTGAACTGGCCTTAAATGGAGTTCCATTCCTGCCGGGTACAATAGCACCTAGAAACAACTCCTAGGCTTGTCTGCTGCTAGTTGAGCCTCCGTTTGATTGCGTTTCGGTCGGGGGGAGACCGGTTGCCCGCCGACGGTCGGGTCGGGATCGATTCCCGGCGTTGGTGCGCACTTTGCTATATTGTCCAAGTCAAGCGCAGCCACCCGCCCGGATGGTTTCGATGCTGAAACGTTAGTCTGCCTGTGCTAGCATATGTGTGTGTGTGTGTGTGTGTGTGTGTGCATGTTCGTGTAATGTAGACAACACACGCCACACAAACGAGCCGGCGAGTCCTGGAGTCGACCGGAGGATTTGCTTACCCGAAATGCCGCTTCTTCTGCTGGTGCGATGCCAGCTGCCGGCGATAGTGGAACGCCTGGTCGCACACGTTACAGGTGAGGGAATCGTCTGGGAAGTAGAGAACGGATGATGTAGCATAAAACACGAACTTACTTCCACCGCGGGAGACACGAAGAACTGAACTGGACGGAAAATGGTTCTCCCTTGCCTCGAGCAGGAAATTGGACGGAATTGAGCCGGATCAGATCTCCGGCTCAGTGCTGCGTACTGACGGCGCACAGCCCCAAAACCGGAACGTTTGGCACTCGTCTGGCCCCTCTCTAGCAGCAGCAGCAGCAGCAGGTGGTTGACGAAGCTTGCCGCAGCATAAGCAGAGCTTCAAGTCCCCAAATGTCGATGCTACTATTGTCACACCATTAACGACAAGCAATCGGTCGCTAGGGAATAAACGCAGGCCCTGCCGTCAAAGATAAACGTAAAATATGTACCCTTTAAACGTAAAATACATAAATCGGTGTGCGTGCGTGAAGTAGCGTTCAGCTACTTCGAATTCAGCTTCCGCTTCATTGGTCGCGGATAATTTTGAACCACTGGCTTCGGTGGTTCGCCACGGCCTGTGGCTCGATTGCCCTCGCCGAGACGCACCAGGCACAGACCGGGCTGTCCCCTTTTCCGAAGGTTTATTTTTGAACTACCACAAGCTCCGGTCTGACCGCAACCTCAACCCATCTTTCCCGTGCGTGTGCGTAGAAAGCGCCGGCCTATCCGTTGCACTGAAGTGAACAGAAATGAGTACACTCAATTGGAAATCCGGACTGTGGTGTGGCGGGCACCGTTCGCTGTCAGCTTCGCTTCTCTGGACAGCAATCCTGGCGATAAGCCGGCACGAGGGCACCGTTCCAGCATAAACAGTTTGTGCAAGATACGGGGCCCAGGAGATCTTGCCCGGCACTCCGGAAGCAGAAGGGCGAGAGGGCGACCTTTAAGGTCCGTACCAGGAGGACTCCTTGGTGCAAATATTAGACACGCAACGGAGGGTGTGAAATTGTGCGTTACAAAGACCCGACTCGAAAGGCGATGTGTCGTGGAAACTTTTACGCTCACTCATTACGTTCGCTGCTTAATAAACCGGACACCGGAATGCTAATGCATTGAAATTAATTCCACATACCATGCTGTTGAGTACGAGTTTTCTCTTCTGCTTATCCCGGCAGCTGTCACCCTGCTGCCTGCCGGGCTGCCTGGCCTGCCAACCGGGCCTCTCTCACGCCCCAACACGGCTCCAGGTTCTGGTGATTGGCACACAGGAGCCGTGCCTTGTCCATGCTGAAGAGTAGAATAGCAGGAAATACTGGTGCCGACCAATGCCCCAGACTTTCGAGACCGGTTATGGTACAAAAAAGAAAATTAAACACCATGTTCGTCTAGATATATCCCACCGTTCCATCCATTTGATGGTCAACAGGAGGCCCATCGTTATCGCTATCCTTAGTACAACAACCTCCATGCCAAAGTTCCCGTACAAACATACGCAGGTACAGGGAATCATTGTGG